>NC_053424.1:6582742-6882742 GCF_007990345.1 Gossypium hirsutum
TTTGACATGCAAATCCTCCTATTTTGTACTACCATTTATTTGGCCATTACAAATTTGCCTATAGCATTTTCAAAAATTTTCACATAGGTCCTATTTCATAATTTCACTCACAAATGGCAAAATCAAAGCATGAGATTTTCACACATGCACTTTCATATGCAATAATCACAGAATATAACATTTAATTATTTTTGTGACTCGGTTTTGTGATCCCAAAACCACTTTCTGACTAGGGTCAAATTAGGGCTGTCACAGATCTCCTCTTCTAACTCACCATGCAAGAAAGCTGTCTTTACATCAAGTTGAGCTAGCTCCAAATTCAATTGTGCTACCAAGTGTAACACCCCTTACCCGTACCCGAGGCCGGGATAAGGTACGAGGTGTTACCGGACAAACATACAAACATTAAACTAAAATACGGGCCATAAAATTTCATTCATATTTCAAAACGTTCATTCACTTACACATAGTCCCTTATTTGAGTCTACGAAGCCCAAAACATACTTTAGAAAGAGTTCGGGACTAAACCGAGAACTTACGAAAATCTTGGAAATTTCATACTTTAAGGCTCCACATGCCCGTGTCCCAAAGTCGTGTTCCATACACGGCTGAGACACATGGTCGTGTTTCTACTTGTGTGGAATATACCTAGGCTATTTTCCAAGCTTTGGTCAACCTTAATCTCTTACACACTTATACAAAATCAAAAGCATATAACATGATATTCATTTAATGATTAAATACTCTCAATTAAACCACAAACATAGCATTTGTATGTCATCATACATGTGTCTCTCATACTCATTTTACCTTGTTTATTATAGTACCACTTATACATTTATACCAAGATTATCATCTTACCAAATATCTTCAGCTTAATCATCAAGCATTCATATTTAAAACTAGATCATATCTTTATAAAATACCACAATTCAGATGCGCAAAATAACATGTTTGCCTGAAACATTTCAATTCAACTCCATACCCAACAAGAATTACATTGAGACTAGTCATATATATATATACATGTCATGATACATATCATTCTCTTTCTGTTTTCTTATAAACACATATCATTTATTTCATTATATCAATATTTCATATACCATAGTTTCCATGTATTCCACATATATTTATTTTCCTCCTCCTCCTCTCCATTCCACATCCTTAATGGATATAGCATTCTTGTAAGTACGATTTCACAATTTACTAATAAATGTTCACATCAAACTGTCTACACGAGTCATAGTCACTTACTTATTTATAATTCGAGCTACAGAGCTCCAAATTAATATCCGTAAATTTTTCCTAAAACTAGACTCACATATCTTTCCACCATAAAATTTTCATAATTTTTGGTTAGCCAATTAGTACAGTTTATTCATTAAAATTTCCCCTGTTTCACTTTCTGACAGTTCTGACCTCTCTTCACTAAAAATTAATTATCTCACAGTACAGAACTCGAATAATGTTCTTGTTGATTTATCTTGAAAATAAACTCATTAGGGATTTTAAAAATATAGTTTAATCCTCTAATTATTTTTATCCAAATTGTTTTGATTTTCCAAAGTTAGAACAGGGGATCACGTAATCATTCTGAACTAGTCTCACAAAAATAGAAATATCTCAAAATATAGAACTCCTTTTCTTGCTCTGTTTCTTTTATATGAAAATAGACGCATTAAGCTTTAATTTGATATCTCATTCAGTCTCTGATTCAATTTCTACTATTTTTGGTTATTTTTCAAAATCACGTCACTGCTACTATCCAAAATAGTTTTATTGCTAATTCACTCTTTCACACTTTTTTTGTATTAACCTCGTTTTAACGTACATATCACAAATCATTTTCACCACATTTCATACGTCACAAGTACAGGTCCATGATCACAAGGTCACCATAAAATCATCCTCATGTATAACTTACTTGTTTATAACCTCACCACATCCTGGTCACTTAATGAACACATCATTCACATAAACAAGTTCCTGCACTTATTCATCACAAAACTCACAAAGCAATACATAGAGAGTCTCCCATTGAACACTTCGGATCAATCCTCGATACTTGGTGGTTTCAGCACATAGCTCCACCCATCATATAGTTCGGTTCTCTTGTACACATGGTGAACACTCAGTACCACCCATGTGACCTAGCCAATTTATCTCTTAGCTCTCTTGTCTACATGGTGTCCTTCACCTAAAACCACGCATGCGACCTAGCTACATATATCCCGTAGCTCTCTTTTCTACATGGTGTACACATAGTATCACCCATGCGACCTAGCTACATCATAATGTCTTGTAGCTCTCTTGTGCACATGATGTGCACTCAGCACCATACATGTGACCTAGCTACATACTATTTGTATCATCCAATCTTTCCAAAGGTTCAACCGGGATTTCTCTCTCTTTTCTAATAATTTCACTAATCAAGTAATTATCCACAAACATATTTCCAATATTATTATAAAATATCATAATACAAGTAATAATGATGTATTACTTACATATAAACTTACATCTCATTTAATATCAAGGCAATAACATTAAATTACACATTGCCTTATTAAAAATCATATGAACTTACAATTTCCCATAATATCCATAATCATAGAAATCACATTTATATATGATAACTCAATGCACTTCATGTACCATAGACATATTTTTAAATCAATTCATAAACTTGGCACCATAATCATTTAATTTAATATAATTCAATTAATTCACTAAATTTAACTTTCAAATATAAATTATAGCATTATTGCTGTATTATTATCATACCAAACATACTTTCAACACCTCGGAAATCATAATGAATATATCAATTTTACATTGAAACATGCATAAATTAATGCTTATTATACATATGAACTTACCTCGATACTAAAACGGCCATTTTACCAACTTTCCCAATTTTCGATTTTTCTCTCATTCTAGGTTCAAATCTCATTTTCCGGGATCTAAAACATCATATTTTACTTATTTAATTAATTTACTATTCAAAACAGTCCTTAAATTTTGCCCCATAAACTTTTGCATATTTACACTTTTGCCCCTAGGCTCGGGAATTAAACTTCATCCCTTATTTTTATGTTTTATGACATGCTGATCACTTTTCCCTTCTATGGAAACATCAAATTCTCACTCTAACATATACTTATGACTATTAGCTATTTTTACCGATTAAGCCCTTTTACTCGTTTTCACTCAAAACCGAGTAGCACAAGTTGTCTAACATAATTTAAAACCTCATATTCTATTATAAAACAGCAAAATAAACACATTTCACCTATGGGTATTTTTCCAAATATGAACCCTAGCTTAAATTATTACTAGAATAAGCTTAATCAAATTACCGGGATTCCAAAAACGTAAAGAACTTGAAAAACGGGGTTAGAACGGACTTACTATTGAGCTTGGAAAGCTTGAAAACCCTAGCCATGGCTTCCCCCATGCTAATTTCGGCCTCCATGAGAAAGATGAGTCAATTTTGGCTTTATTTTCCCTTTTTATTTCTTTTAATTACCAAATGACCAAAATGCCCTTCCTTACTAAACTTTCAAAAATTCCATCCATGTCCAATTTTTGTCCATCACTTAGAAATTGGTCAAATTTCTATTTAAGACCTCCTAATTAATATTTCAAAGCAATTTCATACTAGAAACTTCTAGAATGCAAGTTTTGCAACTTATTCAATTTAGTCCCTAACTTCAAATTGAGCACTTTATGCATAGAATTTCTTCACGAAATTTCACACAATCATGCAATCATATCATAGACCTCAAAATAATCATAAAATAATTATTTCTATCTCAGATTTTGTGGTCCCGAAACCTCTGTTCCAACTAGACCCAATTTTGGGCTATTACACCAAGGCCAACAAAATTCTAATGGAGGAATGCTTCACAACAGGGGAAAATACATCATTATAGTCAATTCCCTCCTTTTGAATGTAGCCTTTAGCTACCAATCTTGCCTTGTAGCTAACATCTTTCTTGCTAGGAGATCCATCTTCATTGGAAAATACCCACTTGCATTCGATTGCCCTTTTACCTTTTGGTAATTACGCCAACTCCTAAGTATTGTTCTTCCAGAGAGACTGCATTTCTTCATCCATGGCGCTTTTCCATTTGTCACTTTCTAAGCTTTTAATTACTTCTTGATAAGTGACAGGAATATCATCAGCAGCAACGGGAAGGGCGTAGGCTACCATATCAGTAAATTGAGCAGGTCTGCGAATTTCTCTCCATGGCCTTGCAACTGCAACTGGTTCTGGTGTACTCAACGGTTCTTGGGTCAGAACCTTTTCAACCTCTATTCCTCCATTGTGGCTAGAGAATTAGACTTATTAACTAGGCAAATCCTCACCTGCTCAAACTCCACCTTTTTTGGAGTACACTCCACCTATTGTGGAGTATCGCTTGTCTGAATATCTTCATCTACTACCATTTTTAATGTGGCAGATTCATCAAAGGTAACATCTTTGCTACAGATCATTTTCTTTGTGTCTAAACACCAAAGACGAAATCCCTTTACTCTAGAGGTGATTCCTATAAAGAGAGCTTTCTTTGCCCTCGGATCTAATTTTGACTCCTTTACATGGTAATATGCAGTGGATCCAAACACATGTAAGGAATCATAATCTGTAACCGATTTTCCAGACCATAACTCCATAGGAGTTTTCCTTTCTAATGGAGATGATGACAAACGATTAACAAGATGGCCAGCGTATGTCACAGCCTCAGCCCAAAATTGCTTGCCCAACCCAGCATTGGACAACATAAGTCAAACTTTCTCCAACAATGTTCGATTCATATGCTCTGCCACTCCATTCTGCTGTGGTGTATCCCTAACTGTGAAGTGTCGAATAATACCATACTCTTGGCACACATCGAAGAACGGATCAGTTTTATATTCCCCTCCATTGTCCGTTCTAAGCCGCTTGATTTTCTTGCCAGTCTGATTTTCGATCATAGTTTTCCATTTAAGAAAAACACCAAGCACTTCATCCTTAGTTCTCATGGTATACACCTAAACTCTTCTGGAAAAGTCATTAACAAAAGTAACAAAGTAGTGTTTTCCTCCCAATGAAGGTGTTTTGGAAGGCCCTCACATATCTGAGTGAACATATACCAAAATACCTTTTGTATTATGGATAGCAGGGCCGAACTTCACTCTCTTTTACCTTCCCAGAACACAATGCTCGCAAAATTTTAATTTGCAAGCCTTTGCACCTTTCAACAATCCTTGCCTTGCCAGAATTTGCAAGGATTTTTCACTGGCATGTCCCAACTTCATATGCCACAATTGCATGAAGTCCAATTCTTTGTTACCGGAAGCTGCAGCTACTACTCCAATAACTGTACTACCTTGGTAGTAATACAAGTTATTTTTCCTGATGCCCTTCAATATCACAAATGCGCCAGATGTCACTTTCAAAACCCCATTGTCGTAACCATTGTTGACACCATTTTTTGGATGAAAAACGGGGTTGACTTGGGTTTTGAAAAAAGAAACGGGAGTCGCCACCAATCCTCCTTTTTTTTTATGAGGTGCGATTGGATCACCTCGAAGAGGGGTTGTTTTTAATAAACGGTTTGATTTTATTAAAACAACAAGTTTGGTCCACGAAATTCAGAAAAACGGGTTCGGGAGTCGGTTACGCACGAGGAAGGATTAGCACCCTCGATACGCCCAAAATTGGTACCTAGTTGATTACTTAATGTCTTGATGTCAAAAATTGAGAACCTTGAAGAATTTTAAAAATACGATCCTTGTATTAAAACGTTGAAAATTTTCAGGAAAAAGGGGATATTTCACGTTATTCGAGAAAGAGAATCATATCCAGTAAGTTAGGACACAATGTCTCAAATTCCCGATACGCGGATGAAAAATGCTTATTTAAAAGATATTTTATTATCTTGGTTTTAGAAATAAATCAGGCCCAGTAAGTTAGGGCACGATCTTTTCTTAATTGCCGAGATCGTTTAAAACTTTTGTTTGAAGTGATTCGCATATTTAAATTTGTCGAGAATATCAAAATCCCGTAAGTTAAGGTATGATTTTTCAAATATTGAAATACGAGAAAAGAAAATGAGTTTGATATATTGAATAAAGTAAAATATGATATTGCGAAAAATGCGAAAATAAATTATATTGGATACGCATAACAAAATAATAATAAATACAATGGTGTAATAATATGGGCGATAATAACGAAAATAAGACAAATAAAGGGGCAAATTAATAGCATACAAAATAACAATGCATATAAAATTAAAACATCCCATAAAAATAAAATGTTGATGAAAATGTAAATAAAGAAATAAATAAAGAAATGAACAAGATTTAAAAAGGTAAAAGATATATATATGTATATGTGTAAAATATGTGAAAAATATGTAAGTATGTATATATACATAGATATGAATAAAAAAATATATGTGTATATGTATAAAATTATGAAATATGAAAAAATCTTATGTACATATACATATTTTAAGATTATTATAAAGTATAAAATACATGTGCGTATGTATATTATGAAAAAGTGACAAATTTAAAGGATGACCCATAATAAATTTTGAATAATAATAATACATGGTAAATTTATACAATATTAATGATAGATTTAAAATAATAATATATTATAATATTGGAATAGTATTAATAACAAACTAAAAATATATTAAAAGTTAGATTAAAATATATATATCTAAAAACAACAGAAAATGAATTTTAAAGAGAATAAATAAAAAAATCAAGTGCACTAAATTAAATAGGCATGGATTAAATCGTATTTAATTAAAAGCATGAAAATAAAACAGAATTAGGACTAAAAGAGGAGCGCGAGAATAACATGGGGATCAAAGCGGGAAATATCCCAATCCACAAAACGCTGCACTTCGAGGGACTCCGATGCAATCGGAACAAAACTTCAGGGCGAAATTAGAAATAGGAGAAATTTGCTAAAAAAGGACTAAATCACAAAATGGGCGAAATGCGTAAGGATCCGCAGCGCAAATAGCCCACTCGCACAAAAACACGCGGACCCTGGGTTGCGGGTCGGGTCGACGCGCGGGTTAGAAGGGGAAACCGGCGCCGTTTTGAAACCGTATAAAAACTAAAATTTTCAGAAAAGTTTTCATTTCCCCTTTCTTTTTCCAAAAAAAAACCTTCATTCTCTCTCAACCCCTCTCCTCAGTCCGGCCTCGGCTCCGACGCACCTCCGTCGTATAGCCACCGCGAGCGGCGGCCGGAGGTACAAAATCAAGCCTTTCCAGTCCCTTTTTGAAGCCAGTAGCCTCTAGAACACAGATTCAAGGCTGAACCTCGTGAAAGGTGGTTGCGAGCCCCAGAATCGGAGGGAAACCTTTCGGCTTCTCCTCCGGCGCGGCGCAGGTAAGGATTCTCCTTGTCTTTTCCTTTTTGTTTTGTATATGTTCTTATATATATATGATTGAAAAAACGAAAGAAAGAAAAAAGAGACGAACCAGGAAACAAGAAGAAAAGAAAAGAAGAACAACTTTTCTTAATTTTTGAGATTTTTTTGTATTCCCCTCATAGTTTTTTCACTTTAGGCTTTATAGCCGATTACAATATTAAGAAAATGTGGCTGCTGTTGCTTGCTGCTTTGCTCTGCTCTGTTCTTTTTCTTTTGATTGCAGGTGCCAGAGGAGTTGGTGGTGGCGTGTGGGCAACGTTTGCAAGGCGGTGGAGCAGGTGGGTGGCGATGCGACGTGCGGCTGACAGAGAGCAGCGGCAAGTGGGATACTAGGGTTTCAGTTTCTGAAACCCTAGTCTGATGTGGGCTTGGCTGTTGGGCCAGGGTGCTGGGCCTTTTATTTCTTTCTTGGGCCCGGGCAAATGGGCCTGCAACAGCTGCCCCTCTTTGCTCGTTGTCGTGTAACGATAACAGAGCAAAGACTAAGAAAGGCCCATTTTGCCCGGTCTCGCCGAGTCTTGACTTGTTCTGGTACTTCTCCATTTCAAGTAGTTTCATTCCAGTCCACTAGGTCTTGTTGCTTCGATCCATTCCACTGCATTTTAGAGAGATGCGTCCTGTAGCCTTTATCTTCTTCGTAGCAACTTCAGGGGGACGAGGTTTGTGGTTTTCAATCTATTCCACTGCATCTTCAGGGAAATAAGACTTGATGCGACCTACTCTGCTGTAACCTCAGAGAGATAAGATCCTTTATTTTAATTTGATGCGATCTACTCTACTGTAACTTCAGAGAGATAAGATCTTTTATTTCAATCCGCTCCACTGTAACTTCAGGGAGATAGGATAGTGTCTTTGATCTGCTCCGCTGCAATCTCAGGGAGATAAGATCTCTGGCTTCAATCTGCTCCACTGTAACCTCAGGGAGATAAGATCTGAAATTCTTCGGTCTACTCCACTGTAACCTCAAGGAGATAAGACCTGATGCGATCTGCTCTCCTGTAACTTCAGAGAGATAAGATCCTTTATTTTAATCCACTCCACTGTAACTTTAGGGAGATAGGATAGTGTCTTTAATCTGCTCCGCTACGGCTTAGGGAGACAAAATCTGTAACCTTTAACCAGCTCCAATGCAACCGATGGAGGCAAGGCTTTGTCTTTGATCTGCTTCGCTGTTAATGCAGGAAGGCAAGATCTGCTTCTTTAACTAGCTCCACTGCAATCGATGGATGCAAGGCTTTGTTTTCGATCTGCTTCGCTGTTAATGTAGGAAGGCAAGATCTTTTGTCTTCAACCAGCTCTATCACAACCGAAAGAGGCAAGGTTTGTGTCTTCGATCTGCTTCGCTGTCAATGTAGGAAGGCAAGATCTTTTGTCTTCAACCAGCTCTATCACAACCGAAAGAGGCAAGGTTTGTGTCTTCGATCTGCTTCGCTGTCAATGTAGGAAGGCAAGATCTTTTGTCTTCATTGATCTGTCCCTTGGGGAACATGACCTGTATGTTCTATTTTATGAACCTAATTGTGCCTAGTGATTAGGATGACATAATCAGAATGAATCAAATGCTCCTAACTAGATATGTATGAATGACATTTGAATGAATGCAAAATGTCATGAAGATGATTCCTTAATGCTTAGGTTAACATCACGTAAAAACTTATTAAGGTTTTATCACTGACGTACTACAACGCCTTTTTGCTCGTCTGGTATATCCAAAGAAACACTTAATCTGGTTGCCCCCCACTGTAAACCTTAAAGTTTAATCCATTAGGGCACAAAATTTGTACCATCATTCTCCCTCTACAATCCAAGGGTAGAAATATGGTTTTTCCTCAATCCTCTTTTATCACAATTCAAGGATATAGGATCTTAATCTTTCTGGTCCCCCTTACACCATTTCCAGGGTGTCGTTTCAAAGACTCATGCACAAATGAAGGCTCTCTTCTCCGAGGTAACCTCTTCCTATTGCCTAGTAAACATCGCTTGTTGGCTCATTGAAGCTTTGCCACCAACACGACATCTTGTCATTTTGCTCAATCAATATTTGGACAACAAAATCTGAAAAGATAGCCTTTAACTTAAACTATTCCCTCTTAGATATTTCACCCTTTAAACTTGGTGCGTTCGAAACGATAGTCCTGTTTCAGGTTCCTATATTATTTAGAAACTTCTAGAGTAATATGCAAAACTTTCATTGTGAAAGTATCATCATTCCAATGCAACATACTTGCAAAAAAGAATATAACAATGGATGAAATAGAATTGATTTGAGAGCAAGCTCGAAATGAATGAATTATCAAGGGTAATAAAAGATGAATTGATTGGAACACGTATCTTGAAAAAGAATGAAGTATTCCAAGAACAACAACAAATTCAATATATAAATAGTATGAAGGTTAGGTGCCCCAGATATCGCAGCTTGAACTTCTCTGTACAAACTTTCTGAAGACTTTCCTGAGTTTGACATGTGTTTAGGAGACCTATAGGACTTTGTCGATGCCCCAAGATGTCGCCCTACTCTTTCAGGTATAGCAGGATCACCACATGCCCCAATCTGATCACTTCATACCCCATTCTGATCAATATTTGAGCCGCCCCTTTCGGGTTTTCAACTCAAATCCCCTTTGGCCTAAGGTGCCCTTTGCGGGTTTTCCCCTTAGCCTCTCCATTTTTACTTTTCATTTTTCATTTTTTCATCTTCTTCTTCTTTTTTTTTTTTTGAATCAAAGTGCCCTTTTGCAGGTTTTCACCTGGGTCCTTCCTTCTTCTTTAAACGAAGTGTTTCTAGACTGGATCCGAGTTTATAGGATTAGCATTCTCACTCAGGATCAGTGCTCTTCTAAAAATGGTCTTCTTTACAACATAGGGACTTTCCTAGTTTGACATTCATTTCCCTTTAGAATCCTTTCGTTAAGGAAGAATCTTTTCAACATCCAGCCCTTTTGTGGAATTCTCTGAGACGAGCATGTTTATTATGGGCTCATATTATTTATTTATGGTACATCTGACCCTGATGAATAGCTTTTAACCCTTTTTCTAGGGCCAACTGATCACATTGCGATTGGATCCCTTCAACAAGCAATGAGGGGATTCTAATAGGTAGAACTACCTCAATCCTGTAAACCAAAAAGAGAAGTGTTGCCCCAGTGCCGATGTTCGACAAACAATGAGGGTAAATGGTAATTTCTCACGTCAATCCTCGTAAGTCTCAGTCATTTTCCTTCAATTTTTGATGTTCAACTCTAGGAACTTCAGTGACGAATCGTGGTGTCCACTTCTGAGCTAATTTGAGACTTCAGCTATCGTGCTATTGTTTAACCTCAATGCATTCTCCAGTACTCTCTTCTCTGAAATTCTGTATCGGTATACGATGACTTTAGCTCATGAAGTAGCCTCTCAAAATGAAACAATGCCCATTAGAAGTCTTCGATAATGGTGATGTCCATGCCCCATTGTGCTCAAAATTTGAGTCGTCCTTTTTCGGGTTTTCAACTCAGATCCACCTTTGGTCAAAGCGCCCTTTGCGGGTTTTCGCCTTGGCCTCTCCTTTTTTTTTCTTTTTTCTATTTTGACTTTGATTTTTTTGATTTTTGATTTTTTGAATTCATGAGATTAGGCAAGTTCTGGTCATGCTTTTCGACCAGAATCAATGTTATTCTAAAGTCTTCCACATAAGATCTTCCACTTTCATCTTGTATGTGAGAAACCTTCTTTGGTACCAGATTTCTTTCATAGAGCCCTTTTGGGACGCAACTACGACAGAAAAATTTGGATATTCCTCTTTAATCAGGATAAAATCCAACAACATCTTGAAGGGATGGAAACTCAACTTCAAATGGGTAAAGCTATGCTGACTCAACGAGAGAGGCATTGCCCCGGCAAAGAATTGCATCGTTCGCACTGTAAATTTCTGACATCGTGCTGTTGTGCAGGTTTTATTATAAGAATTGAGGCATACCCTGGTATGATCATACAAAGACATCTTTGAATTTTTCGTCTCTGTAGGCAGGTCAATTCTAGTCTTCATCAAGCTCACAATTTCTAATGATTCACTGAGAGGTAGGATCTGTTTATCCTTTTGTTCTACCATCCTCAACAAGTTTGGAGATAAGCTACGATCTGTGTCATCTTCAAAGTCGTGAGATCCCTCTAAACACATGTCTCGCTCAAAAGGAGATTCTAAGTCTGTAGAAGTGTCATTCATGTCGTTGATATCCAGGGACCTATTGTAGGTACAAAATAATATATAAAGAATGTATGAATTTAAGAATAATTATCTGCACAGTATGATTATGAATGAATGAAAGAATGATTTGGATGGAAGAATAAAAGAATAATCAATGAAAAAATATTAGTTCAAAAGATCGCAAAGATGCATTCCATTAAAATAATGACGTTCAGACATAAGCCTTTTTCACGAAAGACTTCTTGTTGCTCTAGGCTGAAAGTAACAAGTGTGTTTTGAATATTACTCTGAGTAAGCTCTAAATACTACAAAGGTTTCTTTAGAACACTCCCAGGTTTATAAGGGCGAACATCTAATAAGCTCCCTTCTTCAGTTGCTTGTGCATTGCATTCACTCCACTCGTCAATTATGATTGGGTAATGGATTTTCCGCAGTGGAGGAATCATCAAATTTAACGATGCCCATACTGATAAGCCTTTCAACCAGTTTCTTAAAGGCAATGCAGTTTTCTATGGAATGCCCCGTATTTCTCGCATGATACTCGCATTGTGCATTCGCATCGTGCCATTTGGGGTACGGAGGCTGTGGAGGTTTCGTGTAGAGAGGGGCGACAATACGTGCGTTGAATAAGCTTTGATATAACTCCTTATATGACATCGGAATTGGCGTGAATTGAAGGTTCTCAGTGCCTTGCTTCACATACAATTCTTGTCTAGATGAACCTTGCTGACTAGTAATCACCTTTCTTGGCTGTGCAATCGATTTGTTGTAGGTGTTCACATTGCTCACCTCATTTTCCTTCTTCTTTAAGTCTGACCTCCTATTATTTTCTCCAGCATCAATCTTTCCACTTCTCACGGCACTTTCAATCATTTCACCGCTCATGACTATGTCTGAAAAACTCTTCGAAGCACTTCCTAACATGTGGGTGATGAACGGGGCCTTCAATGTGTTGATGAAGAGCATCGTCATTTCTTTCTCTAGGAGTGGCGGCTGAACTTGGATAGCGACCTCCCTCCACCTTTGTGCGTATTGCCTAAAACTTTCATTAGGCTTTTTCTCCATATTTTGAAGGGTAATTCTGTCAAGGACCATATCAGCTACATGACTGTATTGTTTCATAAAGGCTTGTGCTAAATTCCTCCAAGAGCTAATCTGGATACGCGTCAATTGATTGTACCACTTAGACGCTGCCCCTGTGAGGCTATCTTGAAAGCAGTGTATGAGCAGTTGGTCGTTGTTGACGTATCCAGCCATACGCCTACAGAACATAGTAATATGAGCTTCTGGGCAGCTGGTCCCATTATATTTCTCGAATTCCGGCATCTTAAATTTGTAAGGAAGTACCAAATCCGGAACTAAACTCAGATCTTTCGCATCTATTCCACGATAGCTGTCGATACTTTCTATCGCCCTAAACTTCTCTTCAATCCATTTCCATTTCTCCTCAAACTGCTTTGGTAACTCCTCCTTCATCTTGTCTTTCTCCGCTACTTCATCGAAGTCCGGGACAACCAGATTATCGTCAGGACTAGAACCAGATCTGACCTGAAGGTTCTTCGGTATTGAAGCGTCACCTTGAAAGTGCTGAGGCCTAATCGAAACAGAAGATCTTCGTGGATGTGGTTCAATCTGAATTTGCGCTTGCGGAGGCGTGTATCCTGGAGAAAAAAGTGGCTCATCATTGTTTCCTTCTTCATCGCAAACCACAGGATTTTTCCCTTTATCCACTCCCTTGGTTATTAATTGCGTCAATTTAGTCATTAGTTCATCCTGAGACTCCTTCATCTTTTGTGCCATGTCTTTCTGGATCTTTTCCATATGTTCTTTCATTTGCACCTGTAACTGGTCTTGCATCTCTTTTTGCGTTTGCTCCAGTTTCTCTAATCTTTGATCCATTTCTTTGGCTTTGCGACGAGTACCGTAAGGATGTTTGGTTGATTGGTTTTCCAGATTAGCTGAAATAATTTTACATAATTAGGGTCACTTCGTGAAAATCTAATGCATATGATGCAATGTAATGCAAATGCATGAAATGAATGCCTAAAGAGACGTTGATTCTGATGCAATTACATTTAGGAAACTTTTCTAGAAAGCAAATTCCCTTACATAAAACGGATACATGTACGATCTTACCCTCATATTCCAAGAAACAACATCGATTTTTTCTTCATCCGCATGTTTGAGGTAATCTCACCAATAGATGCCATTGCTAGCTCATTTTCTTGATCTTGGTCGCGATCCATCATCTGCCCATCTTCATAAGGCTCGTCAGCTTGTTGAAGGCTTTTGGACAATCGTCTCGAATCCCCAGGCCACCAAACAAGGTCACGAACTCTTCCATCGCCATTCTTGTGTTTCTCAGAATATGTTTGGGAAGTCGTATTGTTTTCCACTTTATCAAGGAATTCGTATTCCATGACAAGCTTTCTAATTTAGTAATTGGATTTGAATCCATATCTCTTTCCTAAGATGCAAATGCAATGTAATGCAATCATAATCAAAACACAACAAGAAGGGTTAGTACAAAACATAAGCAAGCACAGAAAACAAAAAGTACCTAATCGGGTAGATACTAGGGGTTTGGAGTGGCTCTACCTAGGTTAAGTTCCTAAGTCTACTATATGAGGGTTGGTTCTAAAGTAAGGGTACCCGAACCAGCAGATTCCTCGATCCTCACCCATTATAGGCTCATACGGACTGAGTTCAGTTCAGGGGAATACATTTCCCTATGGCCATGCGGAGATGAAAATCTCACGAAGACATAGGTACGGATGTATCCCGAAAGCGATTCACTATCCCATGCGGAGGTGAAAACCTCACGAAGGCGTAGCTTCTCACTCCCACTTAAAAGGGTATGACCAACGGTCATGCAATGCAATGTGCAAAAATAAATCTGAACTTAAACACAGCAATTATGAATCACAATGACGAAGATCATAATAAAGATAAATAAAAATACAATGAAAGGATCGTATATTTAAACTAGGTTTTTGATTTTTGACAAAAAGACAAAAAGTAATCAACTCATGGCTTGACTCTCGTGTAGAATCCCCAGTGGAGTCGCCAAGCTGTTGACACCATTTTTTGGATGAAAAACGGGGTTGACTTGGGTTTTGAAAAAAGAAACGGGAGTCGCCACCAATCCTCCTTTTTTTTTATGAGGTGCGATTGGATCACCTCGAAGAGGGGTTGTTTTTAATAAACGGTTTGATTTTATTAAAACAACAAGTTTGGTCCACGAAATTCAGAAAAATGGGTTCGGGAGTCGGTTACGCACGAGGAAGGATTAGCACCCTCGATACGCCCAAAATTGGTACCTAGTTGATTACTTAATGTCTTGATGTCAAAAATTGAGAACCTTGAAGAATTTTAAAAATACGATCCTTGTATTAAAACGTTGAAAATTTTCAGGAAAAAGGGGATATTTCACGTTATTCGAGAAAGAGAATCATATCCAGTAAGTTAGGACACAATGTCTCAAATTCCCGATACGCGGATGAAAAATGCTTATTTAAAAGATATTTTATTATCTTGGTTTTAGAAATAAATCAGGCCCAGTAAGTTAGGGCACGATCTTTTCTTAATTGCCGAGATCGTTTAAAACTTTTGTTTGAAGTGATTCGCATATTTAAATTTGTCGAGAATATCAAAATCCCGTAAGTTAAGGTATGATTTTTCAAATATTGAAATACGAGAAAAAGAAAATGAGTTTTGATATATTGAATAAAGTAAAATATGATATTGCGAAAAATGCGAAAATAAATTATATTGGATACGCATAACAAAATAATAATAAATACAATGGTGTAATAATATGGGCGATAATAACGAAAATAAGACAAATAAAGGGGCAAATTAATAGCATACAAAATAACAATGCATATAAAATTAAAACATCCCGTAAAAATAAAATGTTGATGAAAATGTAAATAAAGAAATAAATAAAGAAATGAACAAGATTTAAAAAGGTAAAAGATATATATATGTATATGTGTAAAATATGTGAAAAATATGTAAGTATGTATATATACATAGATATGAATAAAAAAAATATATGTGTATATGTATAAAATTATGAAATATGAAAAAATCTTATGTACATATACATATTTTAAGATTATTATAAAGTATAAAATACATGTGCGTATGTATATTATGAAAAAGTGACAAATTTAAAGGATGACCCATAATAAATTTTGAATAATAATAATACATGGTAAATTTATACAATATTAATGATAGATTTAAAATAATAATATATTATAATATTGGAATAGTATTAATAACAAACTAAAAATATATTAAAAGTTAGATTAAAATATATATATCTAAAAACAACAGAAAATGAATTTTAAAGAGGATAAATAAAAAAATCAAGTGCACTAAATTAAATAGGCATGGATTAAATCGTATTTAATTAAAAGCATGAAAATAAAACAGAATTAGGACTAAAAGAGGAGCGCGAGAATAACATGGGGATCAAAGCGGGAAATATCCCGATCCACAAAACGCTGCACTTCGAGGGACTCCGATGCAATCGGAACAAAACTTCAGGGCGAAATTAGAAATAGGAGAAATTTGCTAAAAAAGGACTAAATCACAAAATGGGCGAAATGCGTAAGGATCCGCAGCGCAAATAGCCCACTCGCACAAAAACACGCGGACCCTGGGTTGCGGGTCGGGTCGATGCGCGGGTTAGAAGGGAAAACCGGTGCCGTTTTGAAACCGTATAAAAACTAAAATTTTCAGAAAAGTTTTCATTTCCCCTTTCTTTTTCCAAAAAAAAACCTTCATTCTCTCTCAACCCCTCTCCTCAGTCCGGCCTCGGCTCCGACGCACCTCCGTCGTATAGCCACCGCGAGCGGCGGCCGGAGGTACAAAATCAAGCCTTTCCAGTCCCTTTTTGAAGCCAGTAGCCTCTAGAACACAGATTCAAGGCTGAACCTCGTGAAAGGTGGTTGCGAGCCCCAGAATCGGAGGGAAACCTTTCGGCTTCTCCTCCGGCGCAGCGCAGGTAAGGATTCTCCTTGTCTTTTCCTTTTTGTTTTTGTATATGTTCTTATATATATATGATTGAAAAAACGAAAGAAAGAAAAAAGAGACGAACCAGGAAACAAGAAGAAAAGAAAAGAAGAACAACTTTTCTTAATTTTTGAGATTTTTTTTGTATTCCCCTCATAGTTTTTTCACTTTAGGCTTTATAGCCGATTACAATATTAAGAAAATGTGGCTGCTGTTGCTTGCTGCTTTGCTCTGCTCTGTTCTTTTTCTTTTGATTGCAGGTGCCAGAGGAGTTGGTGGTGGCGTGTGGGCAACGTTTGCAAGGCGATGGAGCAGGTGGGTGGCGATGCGACGTGCGGCTGACAGAGAGCAGCGGCAAGTGGGATACTAGGGTTTCAGTTTCTGAAACCCTAGTCTGATGTGGGCTTGGCTGTTGGGCCAGAGTGCTGGGCCTTTTATTTCTTTCTTGGGCCCGGGCAAATGGGCCTGCAACAACCATTTTTTTGAAAAAACGGGAATCGACTTAGATTTTTGGAAATGAAAATGAATAGAGGAGTCGTCACCAATCTTTTTTGATGAGGTGTGATCGGATCACCTTAAATTAATCATTTTAATAAAAGTTAAGATTTACTAAAACGATAATTTTTGGTCTACGAAAATCAGAAAATGAGTTCGGGAGTCGGTTACGCACGAGGAAGGATTAGCACCCTCGATACGCCCAAAATTGGTACCTAGTTGATTAATTAGTGTCTTAGTGTCGAAAATTTTAAAACTTGAAAGAATTTAAAATACGATCCCTCTTTGTAAAGAAAATGCTCAAATGTTAAAGACCTTCTCGTCTCACAATATAAAATGTCACATCCAGTAAGTTAGGACACGACATCTTGAATTTTCGAGAGCGAGCTTGCCTTTTATATAAAAATTCGTGTATTTCAAAAGGTTATTCAGTTAGTTAAGGTGAACGAGGAAAATCGAAACCCAGTAAGTTAGGGCACGTTTCCTCGGATTTCCGAACACCGAATATTGCCTTTACTTGCAAAAATCTTATTTCGAGGTAACAAAATGTCATACCCGGTAAGTTAGGGCACAACACCTCATATCTTCGAGAATAAGCATTTTTCAAAACTCATGTCGCGATTTAAAAGAGTATTTCGTTATTTAGGTTAAAGGAGAAAAATCGAAACCCAGTAAGTTAGGGCACGATTGTCTCGAATTACCAAATACAGAATATTATTTTTATGAAAGAATTATTATTGGGTTGGATATAATGATAATAATAATAATAATAATAATAAAGTAAAGTAAATAATAATAATATATATAAATATATATACATATATATATATGTATATAATAGAAATACACACTACTATATAGTAATAATAATAAATATAGAAATACAAAAAGCAAATATAATAAAAATATTAAATTAAAGTAATAAAAAACAATACTATATATAAATATATATATACATAAAAATATACACTAATATATAATAATAGTAATAACAAAAATAATGAAAATATGAGTAATATTAATAATATATTAGAATACAAAAGTAAAGTAATAACAATAGAGGTGATAATAATAATAATAATACAAACAATAATACATATATATAATAATAGTAGTCAGAAATAAAAAATAATAGAAGTAACAATAATGATAGTAATAATATAAATAAATATAGAGAGAGTATATATAATATAATAATAATATAAATAATAATATATACATGAGAAATAATAATAATAATATAAATAATAGTAAAAATAATAAAATGGCTTAAAATAAAAGAAAGCTCTCAACTCTTTCCCTCTTTCCCCATTCCGGCCATGGTCCGGTCAGTACCCAGGCGTCGGACCGGCGCCGTCCGCCGTCTTTGCCGTCGTCGCCGGCCACCGTGCGCGGTGGCTGAAATTTAAAAAATGTATTATTTTTTGTTTTCTTTTTTATTTTTATATCTAAATATATGTATACTATTTTTGAAAGAAAAGAAAAAAAGAAAAAATGTTTATATGTACAAAAAAAAGTGAAAATATAAAGGAAAAAATAAATAAAAACCTTAACGCGTTTGAATCTTTTCTTCTTCAATACTCGCTTTTTTTTATTTCAGATTTGCTTGCAAACCTTTTGCTTTTACATTCTTCTCTTTTTTTGTATAAAAAAAACCTTTCAAAAATACAATTCTTTCCTCCTCTCTTTTTTTTTTTTAAAAAATGGACTTTTGGTTTTTCTTTTATAGCCATCTTGCATACATTTCTTATCATTCTATGTCTCTTCTCCATTTGATGGTGTAGGTGCAAGTGAAAGACAATGTGGTGGAGTAGGTGCAAGTGGGAGGCAAGGTGGTGGAGTAGGTGCAAGTGGGAGGCAAGATGGCTAGGGTTTTGTCTTTTTTTTAAAAAAAAAATAAAAAAATAAGTTTAGGTTGTATTGGGCTAGGGTTTTTATTATTTGGGCTTAGTTTTGGGTCTGATTTTGTAATTGGGTTTGTGAATTGGGTAGGATTTAGGTTTGATTTTAATTTGTTGGGCCGGACAAATTTGGGCCTCTACAGCTGCCCCTTTTTGCTCATTGTCGTGTAACGAGAATGGAGCAAAGACTTAAAAAGAGCCAAATTTGCCTGGTCTCACCTGGTCTCGAATTCTTCTGTGCTCCACTTCTTTATGTAGCCTCACTTTAGTCTATTACATCTTGATGCTCCGATCCATTCCACTGTAACTTCAGAAAAATAAGACTTGTGACTTCAATCTTCTCTGCCGAAACTTCAAGGAAATCTGCTGTGGCTTTTAACCAATCCAAGCCATTTCAAGGAAAAGAGATCCGCTAAAACTTCAAGGAGGTACGAATAGTGGCTTCGAGCCTCTCCAGTGCCATTTCAGGGAGAAAAAAGTTGTAATTTTTAGCTTGGTATCCTACTGCTTAGGGGTTTAAGGCCCATCGTCTTCGATCTGTTTCCCTACTGCTTAGGGTGTTAAGATCTGTAAATTTAGCCTGTTACCCTACTGTTTAGGGGTTAAGGCTTGTCACATTCGATTTGTTTCCCTACTGCTTATGGGGTTTAAGATCTATAAATCTTCAGCCTGTTACCCTACTGTTTAGGGTTTGTAAATTTAACCTATTACCCTACTGCTTAGGGGTTTAAGGCTTATCGTCTTTGATCTATTTCCCTACTTCTTAGGGGGTTAAGATCTGTAAATTCAGCCTGTTACCCTACTGCTTAGGGGTTTGAGGCCCATCGCATTCGATCTGTTTCCCTACTGCTTAGGGGGTTTAAGATCTGTAAATCTTCAGCCTGTTACCCTATTGCTTAGGGGGTTAAGGTCCATCGCCTTCGATCTGTTTCCCTACTGTTTAGGGGGTTAAGATCTGTAAATTCAACCTATTACCCTACTGTTTAGGGAGATAAGATCTGCAAATTCACTGATTCTAGGGACATGACCTGTAGAATCAGTTCCATGTATTTATGCTTATGTCAAAGAATTAGGATGCTATGATCAAAATGAATCAAATGTTCCTAATTAGATGCACTTCTGAATGATCTATGAATTTATGAGTGCAGCATGTTGTGAGTGTGAATCCCTGTTTAGGTTGCCATTGCTCTTTGTTCATCAAGGTTCCTGCACAAAAATGGTACCCTGTCTTCTTGTTCAACTCAAATCTTGAACAGAAAACCCGAAAAGGTAGTCCCAATTTAAACTCTTTCTTCTCAGATGCTCCCAATCTTTGAGTTTGGTTAGTTCTAAAAAATAGTCCTGTTTCAGGTTCCTGTACTATTTAGAAACTTTCAGGGTAATATGCAGAACTCTTTTTACGAAAATGGCTTTAGTCCATTAATCATCATTTCAATGCAAAATGTTTGAAAAAGATCATAATAATGACAAAACTGAAATTTATCAGAAACAACATTTGAAGGGAATAGATTAATTACAGTCAACAAACATTGCTGGAATAAAAAATGAATAAAAGGGAATAGGTGCCCCAGATATTGCAGTGTGAGCTTCTTTGTACGAACTTCTTGAGGACTACCTTTTTGCCTAATATGTGTTTAGGGGATCTAGAGTACCCTTGTAGATGCCCCAAGACGTAACATCTCTCTTCCTTGTTAATTTAGGTATCATAAGACTACCGCATGCCCCAGCTTTGATCAAAATTTGAATCGCCCTTTACGGGTTTTCAATCCAAAATCCCTTTGGTCTCAAGGTGCTCTTTGCAAGTTTTCACCCTGGCCTCTCCCCCTTTTTTTTATTTTTAGGCGAAGTATTTCTTAATCAAATCTGAATTCACAGGATTGGGTAAGGTCTTGCCATCCATTTCAGCCAATATCAATGCTCCTCCAGAAAAGGCCTTCTTTACCACATAAGGTCCTTCCCAATTCGGCATCCATTTCCCCCTGAAATCCTTTTGTATGGGCAGGATCTTTTTCAACACTAGGTCTCCCTCGTGGAATTCCCTAGGACAAACTTTTTTGTTGTAAGCTCGCATCATTCGCTTTTGGTACATCTGACCATGGCAAATAGCCCTTAGCCTCTTTTCTTCAATCAGATTCAACTGATCGTATTGGGACTGGATCCATTCTGCTTCGTCCAACTTTACTTCTGACAAAACTCTGAGGGAAGGAATCTCGACTTCGATAGGTAAAACCGCCTCCATCCCGTAGACCAATGAGAAAGGCGTTGCTCCGGTGGAAGTCTTGACAGACATTCGATAAGCATAGAGGGCGAATGGTAGCTTCTCATGCCAATCTTTATAAGTTTCTGTCATCTTTCCCACAATCTTCTTGATGTTCTTATTGGCTGCTTCGACTGCACCGTTCATCTTTGGGCGATACGATGACGAGTTGTGGTGTCTAATCTTGAACTGCCTGCAAACCTCTGCTATTGTACTGTTGTTCAAATTCAATGCGTTGTCAGATATGATCCTTTCTGGCATTTCATATCGACAAATGATTTCCTTTTTTAGGAACTTGCTAACTGCCGATTTTGTAACATTGGCATATGAAGCGGCTTCCACCCACTTGGTGAAATAATCGATGACCACAAAGATGAAACAATGCCTATTTGAAGCTTTTGGTGATATTGGCCCAATCACATCCATGCCCCACATCGAGAAAGGCCATGGTGAAATCATGACATACAGAGGTGAGAGAGGTACATTAATCTTGTCTCCATAGATTTGGCACTTATGACATCTTTTGGCGTAGTTAATATAGTCTCCTTCCACGGTGGGCCAATAATAACCAAATCTCATAATTTTCCTGGCCATTGTAAAACCATTAGCATGTGTCCCACAGACGCCCTCATGGACTTCCTCTAAGATTTTCTTAGCCTCTATAGCATCTACACATCTCAACAGTACTTGATTCTTCCTTCTTTTGTATAGGATCTCCCCATCTAAAACATAGTCATGGGCCAGTCTTCTCAACGTTCTTTTGTCGTTCTCAGTAGCTTGGTCGGGGTACTCACAATTCTTCACATATCGCAGGATATCGTGGTACCAAGGGTGATCATCATTTTCTTCTTCTTCTTCGAGGTTGTAACAATGAGCCGAGGCCTCGTAAATGCTTATTTGGATTGATTTCACATCCTCTAGTTGGTTCACCTTGATCATAGAAGCTAAAGTTGCTAGGGCGTCAGCCATCTGATTTTCCTCTCGCGGGAGGTTGCAGAAGACAATATCATCAAACTCTTTAATTAATTCAAGGATCAACCTTTGATAATTGATCAACTTGGGGTCTCTCGTCTCCCATTCACCTTTGAGTTGATAAATCACTAGGGCAGAATCTCCATATACCTCTAACACCTTGATTTTACGTTCTATGGCCGCACGTATTCCCATGATGCATGCTTCGTATTCTGCCATATTATTCGTGCAGTCAAAATCCAATTTACTAGTGAAGGGATAATGATCTCCGTTCGGGGATACCAGGACTGCCCCAATTCCATTGCCAACGGCATTTGATGCTCCGTCAAAGTTTAGCTTCCAATGATGACCTTCTTGAGGGTCTTCTTCAGTGGTTGCTATGTACATTAGATCTTCATTTGGGAAGTTAAAGTTTAGAGGCTCGTAGTCTTCTAAGGCTCTGTTGGCTAGAAAATCTACTATCGCACTCCCTTTTACGGCCTTCTGGTTCACATAGACTATATCGAATTCAGAAAGTAGAATTTGCCATCGGGCCATTCTCCCGTTCAAGGCAGTCGACTCCATCAAGTACTTCAGAGGGTCCATTTTAGAAATTAGCCAAGTTGTGTGATACAACATGTATTGTCTCAGTCTTCGGGTTGTCCAGATTAAGGCACAACACAACTTTTCAATGAACGAGTATCTCGTCTCACACTCAGTAAACTTTTTACTGAGGTAATATATCACTCTTTCTTTCCTTCCTGATTCATCGTGTTGGCCAAGCACACATCCCATAGAATTTTCAAATACCGTCAAATACAGTATCAGTGGCTTATCTGGATAGGTGGTGTCAACATTGGGGTATTAGACAAGTATTACTTAACTTTGTCGAATGTCTTCTGGCATTCCTCGTCCCAAACACCAGGGTTGTGTTTCTTAAGGAGACGGAATATGGGGTCACATTTCTCGGTTAGTTGTGAAATAAACCGAGCGATGTAATTTAATCTTCCTAGGAATCCCCGAACTTCCTTCTGAGTTCGTGGTGGAGGTAACTCTTGTATGGCTTTGACTTTATCTGGGTCAATCTCAATCCCTTTTTCACTGACCAAGAATCCTAGCAGCTTTCCTGACCTAGCCCCAAAGGTACATTTTGCTGGATTGAGTTTTAACTGGAATTTCCTCAACCTCAAAAATAATTTCCTTAAGACTTGCACATGCTCTTCTTCAGTCCGAGATTTGGCGATCATGTCGTCGATGTAGACTTCAATTTCTTTATGCATCATATCATGGAATAGGGTTACCATGGCTCTCTGATATGTTGCTCCCGCATTTTTCAATTCGAACGGCATCACCTTATAGCAAAAGGTTCCGCACATGGTCACAAATGTGGTTTTATTGATGTCTTCAGGATGCATCTTGATCTGATTGTACCCCGAGAAACCATCTATAAAGGAGAAGAGTGAGTAACCTGCCGTGTTATCCACTAAGGTGTCAATATGAGGCAACGGGAAATTATCCTTCGGGCTGGCTTTGTTTAAGTCTCTATAGTCTACACACATCCGTACTTTTCCATCTTTTTTAGGGACGGGGACGATGTTGGCTACCCATTCCGAGTACTTAACTACTTGTAAGAAACCAGCATCAAATTGCTTCTTGACCTCCTCCTTTATTTTCAACAAAACATCTGGCCGCATTCTTCGAAGCTTTTGCTGAACTGGCTTGCATTTTTCTTTGATGGGGAGCCTATGTACCACAATGTTAGTACTTAGCCCAGGCATATCCTGATATGACCATGCAAAGACATCATTGAACTCTTGAAGTAACTCAATAAGGCCCCGTTTTGTCTCTGTGGTAATGTAAGCTCCAATCTTTACTTCTTTCCTTTCTAGTTCATCTCCCAAGTTCACGACTTCTACGGTCTTTTTGTCGGGTAGAATCTGTTTCTCCTCGTGTTCTACCATCCTTAACAAATCAGGGGATAAGTTACAGTCTCCGTCATCCTCAAAGTCCTGAGATCCCTCTAGGCACATATCGCGCTCGAAAGGAGACTCTGAATTAGTAGCAACGTCACTCACATCATTGACATCTGGAGACCTGTTGTAGGTGCGAAGGAAGATACAAAGAACAAGAGAATCTAAGAACAATGATATGTATGGTATGATCATGAATGAAAGAGTCAAAAGGATGCATTTTATTGAAATAAGGATTTTGAACATAAGCCTATTTCACAAAAGGACACTTGTTACTCCTAGGCCTAGAGCAATAAGTGTGTTTTGGACATTACTCTGAGTTAGTTCTAAAAACTACAAGAATCTCTTCCACAGTCCAATTATTCAGAACGCTTCCCGGCTCATAGGGGCGAATGCCCGACAAATTCTCTACCCCAGTTCCTTCTTCATATGTGGCGTTGATGTCCAAACTCTCCATTATTCTTTCCACGATTTCCTTTCCTGACGTCTTCCGCTTAGAGTGAATGACCCCTCCAGACACAAAAGTTTTCGATATATGGGGGAAGATCATTGGTTCCTATTCGATTTCTCCCTCGCTCAATCGCGCTCTCCTTCTTTCTTACTTTTTTTCAAGTTCCTTCTTTCTTTGTTTCATGTTCGGCTTAAACCCTAACCCAAAACGGTCTTGTTTGTCCTTCATCACTGGTACATTAATCATTCCCTGGAGGTATCTCCCGAGTCTCCTTCTGAGTAGAGCCCCTTTTCCAACAATTAGCCGTAGTCCCATTCTTGTAGTCTCAGATAACCTGGGCATTGGAATCTTATTTCCTTCGGTGATGAACGTCGCGTTCACAAACTCCAAAAATCGAAAAGAGCACTCAATTGCTTCATCATTTGCCTCCAGATATGGGGCGTCACTGGTTATCGCAGCGATGATGTCCTTTTCAGTATTGATCGTTACTAACCGACCTTCGGTCACTAATTTCAACTTTTGGTGCAGCGATGAAGGGACTGCCCCTGCCGAATGTATCCATTGTCTCCCTAATAGGCAATTATACAAAGGCTTAATGTCCATGACCAAGAAATCTACCTCGTAAGTGCTCGGCCCGATTAAGAGGGGTACTTCAATTCTCCCCATTACCTTCCTTTCCGTGCCATCAAATGCTCTCACTACACTTTGGCATGTCTTCATATGGGAACTATCCACTGGCAACCTACTCAGCGTAGATAGGGGTAGGACATTCAGCGCAGACCCATTGTCAATCAATACCCCCGGTAATGTGTACCCTTTACAGCGAGCCGTGATGTGCAAAGCTTTAGTTGATCTCGACCCCCTGGCGGTACCTCATCGTCATTGAAGAATATGAAGTTGTCGGCACTTATATTGTTGACTAAACAGTCCAGTTTGTTTACAGAGATATCGTTAGCAACATAAGTTTCATTCAGCACCTTCATCAATGCGCTGCGATGGGTTTCGGAGCTTAAAAGTAAGGCCAGTACCGATATACACGCTGGCTGTTTGTGTAACTATTCTACGACACTATATTCGCTGTGCTTTAGAAATTTTAAGAATTCCTTGGCTTTTTTTTCAGTCACTGATTCATTAACAGTTGGTTTAGGCCCCGCCAGCCGCTCTTTCTTTTGCTTAATTGCTAATGATTTTTCTTTAACCTGTTCGACTTTTGTATTTGGGGTATAACGCCTTCCGCTGAGCGTATAAAAACCCTCGTCTTGAACTTCTTCTGATGCATTAATCGGGGTCTCCTCTCCTGGGAATGTCACATTGCAACTATAGTTCTACGGTACCCTTTTGCTATCTTTATAAGGGAAAGCAACGGGCTTTTGGATCACGACCTTTGGCGCAACTTGTGCCCCGGCTTCATTTATTCTCGGTCATGATATGATAACCACTGGGTGGTTGTCTTTGTAAACATCCTTCATTGATCCCTCTTCAGAGGTACACACATCTGTTTCTTCTAGGCTCCCGACATATTCGAAGAATTCCAGCTCCTTATTATCCATCAATCCTTGTACTAAAGCCCTGAATTGGCTGCGTTTCTGAATCTCATGATCCTCTTGGTCATAGAACTTGCAGTAATTCTTCACTTCTCGAGGTCTGACCCTTGAATTATGTGCTATCAACCCTATTTCCACCATTTTCTTCCAAACTTCCTCCAACGGGGTATTCACTTCTGTAATATTCATCTTAATTTCTTTCCCCGAACTCTAGATTATCACATTTATTCCCTTATCCCCATGGTTAGGTAATGGGTTCTCTGTATTGGATGCATCATCAAATTTCACAATCCCCATGTTGATGAGTCTTTTAACCAATTTCTTGAAAATGGTGCAGTTTTCTATCGAGTATCCTGTAGCTCCCTCATGGTATTCGCATTGGGCATTTGCGTCATACCATTTGGGGTATGGAGGTTGCATTGGCTTCAGATAGAAGGGAGACACGACATGTGCATCAAATAAACTCTGGTATAACTTCTTGTACGTCATTAGAATGGGCGTAAATTGAAGTTTCTCCCTATTTTGTTTTGTGTTGGGCTCTTGTCTGGGTGGGCCCTGCTGTCCAATAGTTGTCGACCTTGGTTGGCTTACGGTGATCGATTTCGAATATGAGCTCACATTATTCACCTCGTGCTCTTTCTTTCTCGGCGCTGACCTCTTAGCGTTTTCCCCAGCCTCTATTTTCCCACATCTTATGGCATTTTCTATCATTTCTCCAGACATTACTATGTCCAAAAAACTCTTGGTTGCGCTACCGAGCATGTGGTTAATAAAATGTGCCTTCAGGGTATTGATGAAGAGCATAGTGGTTTCCTTTTCCAATAGAGGGGGTTGGACCTATGTGGCCACTTCTCTCCATCACTGAGCGTACTGCCTAAAGCTCTCATTATGCTTTTTCTCCATATTCTGTAAAGTGATTCTATCTGGGGCTATGTCTGCCACATGACCGTATTGCTTCATGAAGGCTTGTGCTAAATCTTTCCATGAACTGATCTGGGCGCGACTCAACTGGTTGTACCATCTAAAAGCGGCCCCAACCAGACTTTCTTGGAAGCAATGAATTAATAGTTGGTCATTATTGACATGGCCTGCCATTCGTCTGCAGAACATAGTGATGTGAGGTTCGGGACAGCTAGTCCCGTTGTATTTCTCAAATTCCGGAGTTCTGAACTTGGGAGTGAGTACCAGGTCCGGAACCAAACTTAATTCTTTAGCGTCGATTCCACCACGATAGTCGGTGATTTCCATTTCTTTAAATTTTTCTTCCAACCATCTACACCTTTCTTCAAGCTCTTTCGGGAGTTATACCCTTGTCTTTTCAACTTCTGTTACTTCATCGAGATTGAGGACCACAGGGTTGGTTGGGTTGTCCCTCGAATTAGAGCCCGAGCCGGCCTGGTAATTCATCGGTGCTGAAACACTGGCCTAAAATGGTTGGGGCCTAATTGTGACCGATGGCCTTCTTGGGTACATATCAGGTTGTGTCTGAACATCCGCTGGGGTAAAACCCGGAGGGTAGCTAGGATCTTCATTATCATCTCCAGCATTGATCAAAGGGCTTTTTCCTTTTTCTAACCCGCCAGCCAATAAACGCGTTAGTTGGTCCATCATGCTTTTCTGGGACTCCAGCATCTGGTCCCTCATATCTTGCTGGATTTTGGCAAGCTGTTCTTGCATACGTGTTTGTAATTGATCCTGCATCTCTTTTTGCATCTGTTCCAATCTCTCTAACCTTTGATCCATTGCTCTTGTTCTTCCCCTTGTACCGTAACGATGTTCCAGGGTAACTACCATGATTTTTAGGGTTTTTTTAGGGAAAGCCTAATGCAAATAATTCAATGCAAATGCAAATGCATGAAATGAATGCAAAAGAAAGGAATGCATTGATTCTGAATTCAATTCCATTAGAATAACTTTTCTAGAAAATAAATTCCTTTACATAAAACAGATTACATATGCGGCATTGCCCTTATATTCCAAGCGAAAACCCCGATCCTTTTCGTATCCGGCTATCATGGTTGAATCTTACAGATTTTTCAAAGGGTGTCTCTATTATTTCCTTTCTGCTTGATCCAGGTTGTGACTCATTGCTCACTTACCCCCGCGATACTCGTCAGCTCCTTTAAGAAGTGACGGCTCTCGAATAAACTTTGTCGGCTTGAAGTAAAGTCGTGTATTCCCCACGGACTATCAGTCTTCTCTTGTTGTTTATTCGGACCATATTCGGACGGCCGTATTATATTCCACTTTATCAAGAAATCCATTTCCTTTTGACAAGCTGTTCTATTTAGCAATCAAATATGATTCAACACCTCCTTCCTATGATGATGTAATGCAATGCAATTGTAAAACAAAACAAAAAATAAAACACATTAGTACAGGATAAATAAATAACAAATAAAGCAATTCGGGTGACCACTAGGGGTTTGGAGTGGCTCTACCTAAGGTGGGCTCCTAGGTCTCTCTATATGTGGTTTGGTTCTAGAGTAAGGGTACCTGAACCAGCAGATTCCTCGATCCTCACCCATTATAGGTTCTTATGGACCGAGTTCAATTCAGGGGAATACATTTCTCTATGGCTACACGGAGATAAAAATCTCAAGAAGACATAGGTACGGATGTATCCCGAAAGCGATCCGCTATCCTTCACGGAGGTGAAAACCTCACGAAGGAATAGTTTCTCACTCCCACTTAAAGGGTGTGACCACAACGGTCATGCAATGCAATGTGCGAGGATATATGCATAAAAACTTGAAGCGATTAAAGAAAATGGGAATAAAATGATGAAAATCGTACGGAAAACTGGTGAAATACAATGAAGGAATCATATATCAAAACCAAATTCTCAATTTTTGACAAAAAGACAAAAGTTAATCAACTTGTGGCTTGACTCTCTTATAATGTATTCCCCAGTGGAGTCGCCAAGCTGTCGTAACCATTTTGTTTTGAAAAAACGAGAATCGACTTAGATTTTTGGAAATGAAAATGAATAGAGGAGTCGCCACCAATCTTTTTTGATGAGGTGTGATCGAATCACCTTAAATTAATCATTTTAATAAAAGTTAAGATTTACTAAAACGATAATTTTTGGTCTACGAAAATCAGAAAATGAGTTCGGGAGTCGGTTACGCACGAGGAAGGATTAGCACCCTCGATACGCCCAAAATTGGTACCTAGTTGATTAATTAGTGTCTTAGTGTCGAAAATTTTAAAACTTGAAAGAATTTAAAATACGATCCCTCTTTGTAAAGAAAATGCTCAAATGTCAAAGACCTTCTCGTCTCACAATATAAAATGTCACATCCAGTAAGTTAGGACACGACATCTTGAATTTTCGAGAGCGGGCTTGCCTTTTATATAAAAATTCGTGTATTTCAAAAGGTTATTCAGTTAGTTAAGGTGAACGAGGAAAATCGAAACCCAGTAAGTTAGGGCACATTTCCTCGAATTTCTGAACACCGAATATTGCCTTTACTTGCAAAAATCTTATTTCGAGGTAACAAAATGCCATACCCGATAAGTTAGGGCACAACACCTCGTATCTCCGAGAATAAGCATTTTTCAAAACTCATGTCGCAATTTAAAAGAGTATTCCGTTATTTAGGTTAAAGGAGAAAAATCGAAACCCAGTAAGTTAGGGCACGATTGTCTCGAATTACCAAATACGGAATATTACTTTTATGAAAGAATTATTATTGGGTTGGATATAATAATAATAATAATATTAAAGTAAAGTAAATAATAATACCATATATAAATATATATATGTGTATATAATAGAAATACACACTACTATATAATAATAATAATAAATATAGAAATACAAAAAGCAAATATAATAAAAATATTAAATTAAAGTAATAAAAAACAATACTATATATAAATATATATATACATAAAAATATACACTAATATATAATAATAATAGTAATAGCAAAAATAATGAAAATATGAGTAATATTAATAATATATTAGAATACAAAAGTAAAGTAATAACAATAGGGGTGATAATAATAATAATAATACAAATAATAATACATATATATATAATAATAGTAGTCAGAAATAAAAAATAATAGAAGTAACAATAATGATAGTAATAATATAAATAAATATGGAGAGGATATATATAATATAATAATAATATAAATAATAATATATACATGAGAAATAATAATAATATAAATAATAGTAAAAATAATAAAATGGCTTAAAATAAAACAAAGCTCTCAACTCTCTCCCTCTTTCCCCATTCCGGCCATGGTCCGGTCAGTACCCAGGAGCCGGACCGGCGCCGTCCGCCGTCTTTGCCGCCGTCGCCACCACCGTGCGCGGTGGTCGAAATTTAAAAAATGTATTATTTTTTGTTTTCTTTTTTATTTTTATATCTAAATATATGTATACTATTTTTGAAAGAAAAGAAAAAAAGAAAAAATGTTTATATGTACAAAAAAAAGTGAAAATAAAAAGGAAAAAAGAAATAAAAACTTTAACGCGTTTGAATCTTTTCTTCTTCAATACTCGCTTTTTTTATTTCAAATTTGCTTGCAAACCTTTTACTTTTACATTCTTCTCTTTTTTTTGTATAAAAAAACCTTTCAAAAATACAATTCTTTCCTCCTCTCTTTTTTTTTTTTACAATGGACTTTTAGTTTTGCTTTTATAGCCATCTTACATACATTTCTTACCATTCTATGTCTCTTCTCCATTTGATGGTGTAGGTGCAAGTGGGAGACAAGGTGGTGGAGTAGGTGCAAGTGGGAGGCAAGGTGGTGGAGTAGGTGCAAGTGGGAGGCAAGGTGGCTAGGGTTTTGTCTTTTTTTTTTAAATAAAAAAAATAAGTTTAGTTTGTATTGGGCTAGAGTTTTTATTATTTGGGCTTAGTTTTGGGTCTGATTTTGTAATTGGGTTTGTGAATTGGGTAGGATTTAGGTTTGATTTTAATTTGTTGGGCCGGGCAAATTTGGGCCTCTACACCCATCTCTCATAGTAACAACTGAACCTTTGGATTCCAAGGCTCCCAATGAGATGAGATTTTTCTTCAAACTAGGCACGTACCGAACATTAGTCAAAACTCTGGTTGATCCATCTTGATTCTTTAATTGGATTGAACCTATCCCAACAGTTTTACAGGCATTGTCATTGCCCACATAAACAACTCCTCCATTTAGTTCTACTATATCAAAGAACCACTCCCGGTTAGGGGACATATGATATGTACAACCCGAATCCAATGTCCACTCATCTGAATGGAACGATGATGATGATGCAACCAGTGATAGTTCAGAGTCACTGGTATCATGCTTTGTAACACAAGCATCTAGAGCAACTTTTCCCTTATTCTTCAGCTTTGGACAATTTTTCTTCCAGTGGCCTTTCTCATGACAAAAGGCACATTCATCTTTCCCAAGTTTGGACTTTGACTTTAATCTCCCCTTCTGAGTTTTTCTTCGAGTGTATGAACGGCCTCGGAGTACTAAAGCTTTGTGTCTCTGATTGAGTTTTTCTGTTTGTCCTTCTTTCTCTGTTCATAACTGTATAAGGCCGCACAGACTTCGCTCAGAGATATGTCACTCTTGCCATGAAGTAAAATAGCTTCTAGGAACTCAAACTCCTCAGGAAGTGACCCCAACAACATCAAAGCCAAATCTTCATCTTTGAATGTCTCATCCATATTCAACAAATCAGTGACTAACTGATTAAATTGGTGATGTGATCATTCATTGTGGTACCTGAGACGTAAGTGAAACGAAACAGTCTTTTCTTCAAGTGGAGCTTATTTTGACTGTTTTTCTTCAAAAAAATTTCTTTAAGTGCCACCCATAACTTATTTGCAAAAGTCTCCTTTGAAAAAGCATACCTCTACTCTCGAGAAAGGCATGATCGAATTGTGCCACATGCCAACCAATTGATCGCCTTCCAATCTTTCTCTTGTACATCATCTGGTTTATTTTCATCAATGGCAATGTCTAGACCCTGCTGAAAAAGGGCATCTAGAATCTCACTTTGCCACATACCGAAATGGCTCGTGCCATCAAAGATCTCCACGGTCGATCTTGTACTTGCCATTGTCGATCTTGTCCACATGGACGATGTTGAAGTTTCTAAACCGTCCGTTATCTCCATAATCTTTCAATATACCTAAGGAAATCTTTTTTGATATGGAAGATCAGTTTAAACTGCAACCATAGAGTATACTACGATTAACCTTCGGCTCTTGATACCACTTGTTGTTCCAATAGGGTTGGAAGCATGTAAATTATTGTACTAAAAAATCACACAAAGTTCAATTCCCAAGAAAGAGAGGTGGATCACAAGGATCTCTTAAGTACCAAGTCTTTCCTTAGTCAGAATATCTCTTCTATAGTAATTTAATAGCACAATTAAATACTACTATTATACCCTCAAATATTGAAAGAAAAATAAGACAAGAAATAACACAAGAGTTTTAACGAGGTTCGGTAAATTATACCTACGTCCTCGGGCACTAACACCAGATGATAACTTCGTTATCTCCAAAATATTACAAACAAATAGAATTCCTTAAGAATTCTCAAATGGGAGAAAAGAGAACTAAGAAAGAAAGAATGGTTGGGATTATTGAAATGAGAAATGGGAAGGCCTATTTAAAGTTCAAGGACCAAACTATAAATAGCCTATTATCTCATGGACCAAAAAAGAAATTATCCCATGCCAATGTTTCAAGTCAATTTTCGGTGCAAAGCCTGCACCACCTATTTATTACATTGTTAGTCAATTTTAATGGCTGCCATTTAATTGTCATGCAATTTGTCAACAATTTACCATGCAATTTTATGCTGCAAAACCATGCAATTTTCAACAATACCAACCCATTAAAAAATTCATTAGCTTCTGGCAAATAATTTAAAATTTTTTTCCAAAATAAAATCTGCCTTTATCATTTATCATCCACCTTTAGTTTCTTTTTTTATGTATGCTTTTTAATCGGTGGTAATCCCCATTGAGTATTTTTGATAAAAAGGATGGAGCTCTTTTTAATTTTTCTGTTCTGGCTAAGCTATTTTGGAGATGGTGGGACATTGGGAGATGGCCATTACACTCACAAATCGGAAAATTACAACCAATTCATTATATATATTTGCAATTTGAAACCATGCATTTGTTGTTAGTGTTACCACAGGCAAAATTAATAATATATCCTCTTCTTTTATCATATGTATATTTATGTGTGTAATGGATGTACTTGATTATGGCCTAAAATAACCACAAAATTTAAAAATATGTAAACCACAATAAAATAAAGTACAATACAAGAACAGTATTTAAGTCTAAATAAGAGTGTACTAAGTTTTAAAGATTGTGTGATTAAATTATTTAATTATTTGTTAATAAGACCAGCAATTAATTTGCGAAGGAGATATGATTCAAGTAAAACTAAGCTTATTTCTCCAAATAGGAGAACAGTATTTTAGTTTAATTAAAAAATAGTAAAAACTTTTTATCTTTAATTACACTTTAAGTTTTTAATTTTTATAATAACATTTTTATCGTATTAAATAAAAAATATTATATCTAAACGAAACTTTAACTATATTTAGGGATTTAATTTAAATTGAAATTTTATTACATCCCTACCAAGTAATTACATACCCTATCAATATATATCCCATCTTCACTTTTTCTTTAAGTTCCATAGAAGCTAATAATTTTCGGTTTATTTTTAACGTGTTCGAATTCCACTGGCTTTTTTTAGTCATGAAGAAATATCAGCTTCTGTTCCTAATGCTTTACCTTGCATTACATGTGAAACAATCTCACCAGACCAGAGGATTCTTTATCAAAAGCATGATGTTGATAAAATTGATGAACGATTTCTTGATCATAAGCAGAATGTTACTATCTCGAAAGATTATGAATTAATTAACCTTGTTAAAGTTACAGGTCCTGAAAGTATTGCATTTGGTTGTAAAGGCGAAGGGCCATACGTTGGAGTATCTGACGGCCCGATACTTAAATGGCATGGACCAAAGTTTGGTTGGAAAGAGTTTGCTATTCCTTCGTCAATTAGGTATTCATTAAATTGTATTCTTTAGGCATTCATTAACTTATAATCTTTTTTTGTAAAAATAGTTAACTAACGGATGGATTTTTATTGGATTAGGAAAAGAGAGTTGTGCGATGGGTCTACTGTAACACCCCTTACCCGAGACCATCTTCGGAGTCGAGCACGAGGCGTTAACAGACTTAAATTATCACTTAAACAATTTAAAACAATTTATATCACCTTTCGTAATAAACTGTTCATCTGCATCACAGTTGCTAAAAAAAATCATATCTCGAGTTACAAAACTCGAAATTAAAATCTGTAAATTTTCCCTGAAACTAGACTCATATATCTATTTACTAATTTTTTTCCAGAATTTTTGGTCAGGCCAATTAGTACAGTTTATTAGTTAAAATTTCCCCTGTTTCAGTGGTCGAATGCTCTGACCTCTGTTCACTACGAATCACTTTTCTCTCTGTACAGAATTCAGATGACTATGCCATTTGTTTCTCTTAAAATTAGACTCAATAATAAATCTATACATATAAAGTATGAATCCTAATTTTTCTTTTACAATTTTTACTAAATTTCTAAAGTCAGAACAGGGGATTCAGAAATCGCTCTGAACCTATTCCACCAAAACCAAAATTTCTCATAAAATACAACTCATTTTCCTGTTTTGTTTCTTTCATATGAAAATAAACTCAATAAGCTTCAATTTCATATTTTATTCATCATTTAATTCTGTCTCTACTATTTTTAGTGATTTTTCAAACTCACATCACTACTGTTGTATGATACTGTTTTATAGCAAATTTTACCTTTTTATGAATTCCCATGGATTAGATAGCACATTAAGTATACATAACACCAAATATGATCTTGATTAGCCATTCCAATGGCTAATCATTACCAAACATTTCCTTACCACCCAATAGCCATATCATAAAATCATATACACAAAATGATTATAATGCTATACATGCCATACTCAAAATATACAAGTCACTATACCAAAATGGTCCACGGATAATGTGAGCGAGCCTCCGACCGTTCCCAATTTCCGAGCTGGCTTGTCAAAACTACAAAGAATGGAAAGGAGGGAGTAAGCATAAATGCTTAGTAAGTTCACATGTAAACAACAAGTAACATAATCATGCAATCCAACATAAAACATCATTTGTATAAATATCACCAAGACATTTATGTTACATTTGCATTTACTATCTTACCACGATTTCATCATACCAAGTTCTCAACCCGAGGGTTTAAGCGCATACCTGTCCAAATTTTCTCATTCACCACACTTACCAACATGTCACCTTCGTCTTAAGTATTCTCCTTATTCACTTAAGATTCACCCGTTGAACATATCAGAATATAATTTGGATACACAGATTGCATGCACATAAGTGCCATACCCGCAGCTAGACAAACTCAATAGCCTGCCAAAATTATGTAGCCAAGCTACCATGTAACCCACCCATAAGCGAACTCGGACTCAACTCAACGAGCTCGAGCGTTCGCATCCATAAGTGAAATCGGACTCAACTCAACGAGTTCGGATGCCTAGTTACATCTCACGAACTCAGACTCAACTCAACGAGCTCGGAACTCAAATATCCTAGTGACATGTCACTTGTATCCTAATCTATTCCCAAGGTTCAAGCGGGATTTTTCTCAATCACATATCTTTGCTGTCTTCCACGGAATGTCGGAACCGATACTTGATAGCATTTCATATTTATCAAGTAGCTCACATAATTTGCATATTACTAAATAATAATCCACAAAGCATAATATTTCATGGTAATAATCATCATATCATATAAATAATATTAAATTACTTAAAATGACAATTATGTTACTACATTTACACCTGAACTTACCTCGGTACAAAATGTTAGAAATCGAGTCTAATCCTCGTAAACTTTATTTTTCCCTCGATCACGACTCGAATCTTGTTTCTCTTGGTCTAAAATAAAAAATTTAGCTTATTTAATACTCACATTTATTAAAACAGTCCTTGACTCAAACTTTGGAAAAATTACATTTTTGCCCCTAAACTTTTACATATTTAAACTTTTGCCCCAAGGCTCGGAAATTAAACTTCATCCTATTTTCTTATGTTTTATGACATGCTAATCATTTTTCCCTTCTATGGAAACATCAAATTCTCACTCTAACATGTACTTATGAACATTAGGTATTTTTACCGACTATGTCGTTTTACTCGTTTTCACGTAAAATCGCTTAGCAAAAATTGTTTAACACAATTTCAAGCTTCATATTTTACCATAAAACATCAAAATAAGCACATTTCACCTATGGATATTTTTCCAAATATAAACCCTAGGTTAAATTATTGCTAGAATAAGCTTAATCAAGTTACCGGGGCTCCAAAAACGTAAAGAACATTAAAAATGGGGCTAAAATGGACTTACAATCGAGCTTGGAAGCTTGGAAAAACCTTAACTATGGTTGGTCTTGGTACATTCTGCTATTGCAAGAAGAAAAGGACACATTTGGGGTTTAAAATTTGTCTTTTAATTCATTTTACCCTTAAATGACCAAAATACCCTTTTTACTATTCTTTCAAATTTTACTCAACCAAGGTCATTTTTGTCCAAAAAGTTATACAATGGTTTCATTATCACTTAAGGACCTCCCATTTAAAATTTCATGACAATTAGACACCTCTAACATGTAAAACTCAACTTTTGCACTTTTTACAATTTAGTCATTTTTACTAAATTGAGTGCCCAAACGTCGAAATTTTTCACGAAATCATTCCATGAAATCGTAGACCATAAAAATATAATAAAAATGAAATTTTCCTCATCGAATTTGTGATCCCGAAACCACTGTTCCGACTAAGCCCAAAATCGAGATGTTACATTTCTCCCCCCTTTAGGGATTTTCGTCCCCGAAGATCTCACTAGAAAAGTGGTTTTGGTTTTTCACTTGGACTCCTCAATCCTATAATCGATGTCAAAGAACTTTCAATTAGGCTAAACTTTTACTACCTATCTCTTTAAATTTTACATACAAAAATCATAAGTGGTATTCACTTTACAATACTTTTACTGAAACTTAATCTCTACCAGAAAGCTCATGTACTCAAAAGTCCGATCCATACCATCATGTTACATATACATTCGCACCCGAATATTTTCAAATTCGAATAGTAAAACTAGTCAGTTCCTCTCATCCTCATACTCTTTATAATTTCACATAGTCCAATTATTTGTCAATTCAACCCTCGGCTACTTTTTATTTCAAGCCTCTTCTGGCTTTCCAAAGAAATCATGATATGAAACTCGGATCTCAATCCGATTAGTGGAGATTAAAATTCCATGATATTCAAAATTCATAAAGACACGAAATTTTATGAATCTAGTGAGCAGACATTCGGGTATACCAGTATAATTTACACATCTCATAACATTTAACAACACTACATATCACTTTCCTCTTTCAAGGACAGGAATGATCCAGACAAGAAAATCCATATTAACCTTTTCTATTTCCATTCTAATTCCTAAACGGAAAAAATAATTCTGATGATTCTTGCTATACGTCTTTAAACTTTCAACATTTCAAGAATTTGTACTCAAAGATAAACAATGATCGTTTCAGCATTTTTTTAATACCCAGATTATCTTCACATTATCAATATCAGATCTTCTTATTGCATACGATTCTTCTAGGAAACATACACTTCTTAATTAGACTATTCGTCTTTTTACCCGTGAAGAAATAAAATCTTATTCTCAAGCATGCACGTCTTATTAAATTCTGGACATATATTCCATACAGATTGAACAATCAGGTCGACCTTATTCATCCGTAATTGATATTTCAAGAAATTCTCTCTTCTAGTCAACAGAACGGTTCAACATGCATCATTCCAAATTCACTCATCATGCCAATCAAAGACCATACAAATGCATTAACATAAGTAATATTGATACCTCAACTGAATACATTAACTCTGATTAACTTACTTGAGAAAGGAAATCCACCATACACATTGGGACTTGAAATTTCACTACATTATCAGGATCAATTCAGAGGTATAGTCATACTTGTTCTTTATATACATCAATCACAAGTTGGAGGTCATGCTCTAAGTGCAAGTCATGATCAACAAGTTACAAGATAAAATATCCAGAAAACCCAAGATAGAGAAATCTGAAACGGAGAAGCCCAGAATAAGGAAATCCAAGATAAAGAAATCTATGATAAGGAAATCCCATTTACAGCACTGCATCAGAAGACCGAGAACCAGACTCATAGAAATATGAAAGACCCCAATGTTTTTTTTTTCAAAGAAAAGAAATCCAGAATAACATTATTCCAAACCACTGACAACAAATACGACTGGAACTATATGCTTCTCAAATATATAAAATCAATCAGAGCAATGATCGGTAGAAATAGAATCATGGCACCATACACAATTTCTCATTGATTCCCAACAGGCAGAATATAACAAAATACTAGAGAAAAACAGAACCATGCAGATTATAATCCAATCAGACTGGCAACATATTCGTCTAACGTTAAGATCAGTTAACATTTTCATAATATAAGAATTCATCAGGGATTAGATAGCCCCAATAATATTTTCGGTGTCAGATAGTCTCATACCATATCTCAATAGAGACAATCACAAACTGTTCACTGTAATTACCATGCTTGGACATTTCATATTTCGAACATTATTCCTTTAACTATTTTTGCTATCTCAAATTCCATAATATTCCCTTTACTAAGAAAACCAATTCATGAGGGAATTTCAATCAATACATTTCTTGACGTCATACCAAGATAGATCGTTTTACCAAAATTAACCTTTTTCGCTAACTGCGATCTTACGAAAATTAAATAATCTTTTGGTCAATCCGATATCTTTCTAGCTCATGTCTATACTTATCAACCCATTCTCAATCTCTAATCATGCTTATAACCATTCCATCATTGAACTCTTTGGTTTCTCACCTGGAAACTCATTTAACATAAATCTCAGGAATTTTCATTAAAACACCACTTTGGTAAGGGGGAGAGGGTCGTAGGGCCTTTGACTCAACTCTCATATACATGTAACACAGTTTTCATCATAGAAATCATATTTCAATCATGTCATTCATTTCGAGTAACTAACCTTCATATTGATTTTTTACACTCACTTTCTAGTTATCTCATTTAAACAAGTGTACTTATACATGTATTTCCATGTTTCCTAGATAATCTTACTTATCCATTTATTAAATCAGACAAGTCAAGCACATAATATCATATAAGGGCCAAACAAACATGGATAAGTATATCACAGTCTAAACTTTCATCTTACACATCATCATATACATATCATTACAATCATATAAATCAGTCCAAGCAATTTAATACATTTACTCAAATTATACGAGCTTACCAATCATAATCATCCCAACCAATATACATGAATATTCATCTTATCAATATTTTTGATAAGTTACTCAAACACATGCATTTGTTCAAATAAATTGATCATATACATCATGGAATTATCTATTAATCATAGATAAGCTCATTTCACCATGTACACATTTCATGAATCCTCATTAGTACCTTTCCAAGTTTCAGTTCGTCATAACTATACTTTACTTGAATATTTTAGCATCACATTCAACAGGGTCAGTGTAGCTCGGTTGGAGAGTACCTTTGTCTAAACAAAGTGGCTCTCATACGCGTCGGGAGACATCACACTATCACAGATCGATGACATGTATAGTTGAACTTTTACACATGCTAGGTTAGTCCGAGAAACAACTAAACCAAAGCTCTGATTCCACCAAATGTAACACCCCTTACCCGAGACCGTCGCCGGAGTCAAGCACGAGGCGTTAACAAACTTAAATTATCACTTAAACAATTTAAAACAATTTATTTCACCTTTCGTAATAAACTGTCCATTTGCGTCACAGTTTCTAAAAAAATCATATCTCGGGTTACGAAACTCGAAATTAAAATCTGTAAATTTTCCCCGAAACTAAACTCATATATCTATTTACTAATTTTTTTCCAAAATTTTTGGTCTAGCCAATTAGTACAGTTTATTAGTTAAAATTTCCCCTGTTTTAGTGTTCAATTGCTCTGACCTCTATTCACTACGAATCACTTTTCTCTCTGTACAAAATTCAGATAACTATACCACTTGTTTCTCTTAAAATTATACTCAATAAGAAATCTATCATATAAATTATGACTCTTGATTATTTTTGTAAAATTTTTAGTGAATTTCTAAATTCATAACAGGGGATTCAAAAATCGCTTTGACCCTGTTCCACCAAAACTCAAATTTCTCATAAAATACAACTCATTTACCTATTTTGTTTCTTCAAAATGAAAATATACTCAATAAGCTTCAATTTCATATTTTATTCATCATCTAATTCTATCTCTACTATTTTTAGTTATTTTTCAAACTCACGTCATTGCTGTTGTATGATACTATTTTATAGCAAATTTTACCTTTTTATGAATTTCCATGGATTAGATAGCACATTAAGTATACATAACACCAAATATGATCTTAATTATTCATTCCAATGGCTAATAATTACCAAAAATTTCCTTACCACCCAATAGCCATATCATAAAATCATATACATAAAATGATTATAATGCTATACATTCCATACCCAAAATATACAAGCCACTATACCAAAATGGTCTATGGATAGTGTGAGCGAGCCTCCGACCGTTCTCAATTTCCAAGCTGTCTTGTCAAAACTACAAAGAATGGAAAGGAGGGAGTAAGCATAAATGCTTAGTAAGTTTACATGTAAACAGCAAGTAACATAATCGTGCAATCCAACATAAAACATCATTTGTATAAATATCACCAAGACATTTATGTTACATTTGCATTTACTATCTTACCACGATTTCATCATACCAAGTTCTCAACCCGAGGGTTTAAGCACATACCTATCCAAATTTTCTCATTCACCACACTTACCAACATGTCACCTTAGTCTTAAGTATTCTCCTTATTCACTTGAGATTCACCCGTTGAACACATCGAAATATAATTTGGATACACGGATTGCATGCAAATAAGTGCCATACCCGCAGCTAGACAAACTCAATAGCCTGCCAAAATTATGTAGCCAAGCTACCATGTAACCCGCCCATAAGCAAACTCGGACTCAACTCAACGAGCTCGGGCGTTCGCATCTATAAGTGAACTCAGACTCAACTCAACGAGTTCGGATGCCTAGTTACATCTCACGAACTCGGACTCAACTCAACAAGCTCGGAACTCAAATATCCTAGTGGCATGTCACTTGTATCCTAATCTATTCACAAGGTTCAAACGGGATTTTTCTCAATCACACATCTTTGTTGTCTTTCACGGAATGTCGGAACTGATACTTAATAGCATTTCATATTTATCAAGTAGCTCACATAATTTGCATATTACTAAATAATAATCCACAAAGCATAATATTTCATAGTAATAATCATCATATCATATAAATAACATTAAATTACTTAAAATTACAATTATGTTACTACATTTACACCTGAACTTACCTCGGTACAAAATGCTAGAAATCAAGCCTAATCCTCGTAAACTTTATTTTTCCCTCGATCACGACTCGAATCTTGTTTCTCTTGATCTAAAATAAAAAAGTTAGCTTATTTAATACTCACATTTATTAAAACAATCCTTGACTCAAACTTTGAAAAATTACTTTTTACCCTTAAACTTTTACATATTTACACTTTTTCCCCAAGGCTCGGAAATTAAAATTCATCCTATTTTCTTATGTTTTATGATATGCTAATCATTTTTCCCTTTTATGGAAACATCAAATTCTCACTCTAACATGTACTTATGAACATTAGGTATTTTTACCGATTATGTCATTTTACTCGTTTTCACGCAAAATCGCTTAGCAAAAGTTGTTTAACATAATTTCAAGCTTCATATTCTACCATAAAACATCAAAATAAACACATTTCACCTATGGATATTTTTCCAAATATAAACCCTAGGTTAAATTATTGCTAGAATAAGATTAATCAAGTTACCGGGGCTCCAAAAACGTAAAGAACATTAAAAATGGGGCTAAAATGGACTTATAATCGAGCTTGGAAGCTTGGCCAAACCTTAACTATGGTTGGTCTTGGTACATTCTGCTGTTGCAAGAAGAAAGGGACACATTTGAGGTTTAAAATTTGTCTTTTAATTCATTTTACCCTTAAATGACCAAAATACCCTTTTTACTATTCTTTCAAATTTTACTCAACCAAGGTCATTTTTGTCCAAAAAGTTATACAATGGTTTAATTATCACTTAAGGACCTCCCATTTAAAATTTCATGACAATTAGACACCTCTAACATGTAAAACTCAACTTTTGCACTTTTTACAATTTAGTCATTTTTACTAAATTGGGTGCCCAAACGTCGAAATTTTCAAACAAAATTTTCATGAAATTATTCCCTGAAATCGTATACCATAAAAATATATAAAAATGAAATTTTCCTCATTGGATTTGTGGTCCGGAAACCACTGTTCCAACTAAATCCAAAATCGGGATGTTACATCTACAAATCCTAACCTTGAACCAATATGTGGAAGGCCATTGGGCTTAAAATTTAACCTAGTAACTTGTGATTTCTATATCGGTGATGCTTATTTTGGCCTTCTCATGATTTGACCTAACGGTGGCATAGCACAAACCCTTATTAGCTTAATTGAAAGAATCTTGTTTAAGTTTATAAATGTGTTAGATATTGATAGTAGTATAGGAGTTATCTATTTTACAGATAATAGTACTACTTTTCAGAGAATGTATGGTTTTCTTTTGAATTATCGGAATTTTTTAACTATTTGGATATTTATATAATTTTTAATTAAATTTTTAATATTTATGTGTAGGTATGCGTATTGTTTATCCATATCAACTGATAATAGCGAAAGGTTATTAAAATATGATCTACATACAAAAAACACATCCGTTTTATATACAGGTTTGATGTTTCCAAATGGAGTAGCTTTGAACAAAAATTATTCTTTTCTTTTGGTGGCGGAAACAACACGAAGAAGAATATTGAAGTTTAATCTTGGAACAAATAATTTTGAGCCCGAAGTGTTTGCTGAGTTACCTAGAGTTCCTGATAATATTAAGATGAATCATAAAGGAGAGTTCTGGGTAGCTTTAAATGCAGGAAGGCTTGGAGAGATCGATGATGATATTCCGGATCCAATAGGAATTAAGTACAATCAAGAAGGAAGGATTTTAAAACAATTGGACGGAAATGGTAAAGATGCATTTAGTTCTATTAGTGAGATTAACGAGATTAATCGAACTTTATATATTGATTCGGATACAAAACCTTATGTTGATATTTTAAAATTTTAAGTTCTTATTGAATTAGTGATATTAGTGGGGTTAATCGAATATTGATTCGGTTACAAAACCTTAGGTTGATATTTTAAAAGTTTATGTTTTTTTAAATAACTTTTATGAGAATATTCAATTTTATTTTAAGTTTCATTTTCTTGTATTGATTTGATGATGATTAAAACCTTATTTCGTGAGTTGCGACTTAATAATTAATTTATATATGAGTTTGGTGATAACTAAAACTTTAAACTAATTTGATTAAAGTGTGTATTGAAAATTACGCATTAAATTTATTCTTATATTGACTTTGTTGTTGTTAATTTATTCAAAACAATTGAATCGTTTAATCATCTTGTTGAATCAGTTAAATAAAAAAATTAAAAAATTTAATAGATTTCAAAAATATAAAATTTCACAAAGATTTTATCAAATAATTTTTAATAACTTGAAACTGTTGCAAAGCATTTAAAAATTGCCTTAATATATGATCAAAGAACTAATTTCCAATTACTCGAGCTTAATCCTTTTTTTTTAGTATACTTTTAATTAAGCACTCTCCACAAAGGGTAAACTGCCTGGGCAGTCACCCAACTTTTGGATAGATTTTATATAGGTCACCCAACTTCAAAACTTTCAATTTAATCACCAACATTTTCAAATTTTTAAATTTTAATCACCCACAGTTGAATACTTAATAGAAAATCGCCTTCTTTTATTGGCATAATAATAAATTTAGCCCTCAAATATTTAAACATTTTATCAAATTAATTTTAAATCTAAAAGTTTAACAAATTTATCTAATTACAAAATTTAGCTTGAATATTTACAAAAATTATCTATTTAATTCTAATTCAATAGAATTGGACTTTTCATAAAATCACCTACCAAAAGATTCTCCACTTCTTAGAAAATGGTACTTGACAATCTTTATCCGAACTATTATCATGATCCGTCCCAATTTCAAACACATTCCTGATCTAGTTCGAAGTGAAAACACCCGAGAAAGCCGGCATATAAGACCCACCACTCCTCTCAGCATCACCATACATGGTTACTCAAATTTGCAGTCACTTCAGACGAACTAGACATAGTTGTATCCCAATTCTCTTGTGTTTGGTTATAAGAAAACAACCCAAAACCACAATAATCAAGACATACCTTAGTAGAATATTCAGACAAGTGCCCATATGCCTCCACTCTCAAATAATCAACTTTTTCAGTAGCTTGAAACTTGGGGTACACTGTAATGAACTTGGAAAAAGCATGATTGAATCTTGAGAGCAAAAAATACGGTCTGCAACAATGGAAGTAGAATCAAGAACTCATTTTGAGCGCAGAGCCTAGCTAATGATCTTGGCCGTCCATTGTTCCCATCTTCAGATGCTTCTTCAAGAGCTTCCCTGAGTTTGTTTTCTTGTAATTCCCGAAGTATTGATGGTTTCTTCTCTGAATCTTCTCTTAAAGCAGAAGCACCATTTCTTCTTTTGGTCTTCTTTTCTTCTCTGCTATCAAAGCTGCATAATGGGATATTGGTTTCCATAATGAAAATTGAATGAATGGCTGCTTCTCTTTTTCTCTTTCAAGAACCAAACATTCAAAGGGGCTTTATCATTTATGTTTTGGTTTCAAGATTCAAGCTTTTAACTTTTTTTTTTTAAAGCCCTTTATTTTATTGCCTAAAAGCATTCAAAATACCAACAAATTAGAATAAAATTCACAAGCTAAATTTATTGATTTTTTTTTAAAATTAGAATTAAATGATAAATTTTGTAAAGGCTAAATTTGTTCAATTTTTAGATTTTGAATTAAATTAATAAAATGCTTAAACTTTTTTATTACGTAAATATTTTAAATTTTAAAAATATTGGTGATAAAATTAAAAAGTTTTAAAGTTAGGTGTCCAAATTTAACTATATTTAGGAATTTAATTTACATTGAAATTTCATTATATCCCTACCAAGTAATTACATACCCTATAAATATATATCCCATGTTCAGCTTTTCGAACACTTTCACTTATCGTTTCCTTCAAGTTTCATAGAAGCTAATTCTTTTCGGTCTATTTTTAACGTGTTCGAATTCTTTGGACTTTTAGTCATGAAGAAATATCAGCTTTTGTTCGTAATGCTTTACTTGCATTATGTGTGAAACAATCTCACCAGCGGATTCTTTATCAAAAGCATAATATTAAAAAAATTGATGAACTATTTCTTCATCAAAAGCAGAATGTTATTATCTAAAAAAAAAATTATGAATTAATTAACCTTGTTAAAGTTACAGGTCCTAAAAGTATCGCATTTGATTGTAAAGGCGAATGGCCATACGTTAGAGTATCTGATGGTCGGATACTTAAATGGCATGGACCAAAACTTGGTTGGAAAGAGTTTGCTATTCCTTTATCAGTTAGGTATTCATTAAACTGTATTCTTTACGCATTCATTAACTAATAATCTTTTTGTAAAGATAGTCAACCAACGGATGAATTTTTTGTTGGATTAGGAGAAGAGAGTTGTGCGATGGGTCTACAAATCCTAACATCGTACCAATATGTGGAAGGCCACTGGGTTAAAATTTGACCAAGTAACTTGTGATCACTATATCGGTGATGCTTATTTTGGTCTTTTCATGATTTGGTGGCATAGCACAAACTCTTGTTAGCTCAGTTGAAAGAATCTCGTTTAAGTTTATAAATGGGTTAGATATTGATAGTAATACAGGAGTTATCTATTTTACAAATAGTAGTACTACTTTTCAGAGAAGGTATGGTTTTCTTTTGAACTATTGGTATTTTTTATCTCAACTTTTTGAATATTTATATAATTTTCAATTAAATTTTTAATATTTATGTGTAGGTATGTAGATTTTTTGTCCAGATCAACTGATAATAGCGGAAGGTTATTAAAATATGATCTACATACAAAAAATATGTCTGTTATATATACAGGTTTGATGTTTCCAAATGGAGTAGCTTTGATCAAAAATCATTCTTTTCTTTTGGTGGTTGAAACAACATGAAGAAGAATATTGAAGTTCAATCTTGGAACAAATAATTTTGAGCTCAAAGTGTTTGCTAAGCTACCTAGAGTTCCTGATAATATTAAGATGAATCATAAAGGAGAGTTCTGGGTAGCTTTAAACGCAGGAAGGCTTGAAAAGATCGATAATGATGTTCCGGATCCCGTAGGAATTAAGTACAATCAAGAAGGAAGAATTTTAAAACAACTGGACGGAAATGGTGAAGATGTATTTAGTTCTATTAGTGAGATTAATGAGGTTAACCGAACTTTATATATTGGTTCGGTTACAAAACCTTATGTTACTATTTTAAAATTGTAAGTTCTCGTTTTATTAGTGATATTAGTGAGGTTAATTGAATATTGATTCAATTGCAAAACTTTAGGTTGCTATTTTTATTCTTGAAGCAAGGTTACAAAATCTTAGGTTGATATTTTAAAACTTTTATGAGAATGTTCAATTTCTTTTTAAATTTCATTTTTTTTTGCATTGGCTCGATGATAATTAAAATCTTATGTTGTTATGTGATAATTAATTTCTATATGGTTCTGGTGATAACTAAAACTTTAATGTTACATGTTGAAACCATTTTTTTGAAAAAGGGTCGACTTTAATATTTAAAAACGAAAATAGGAGTCGTCACTAATTTTTTTTAGGTGTGATCGGATCACCTAGTAATTTGGTCGTTTTAATAAAATATTTCAATTTACTAAAACAACGATTTTCGTCTACGAAATTTGAGAAAATAGGTTCGGGAGTCGATTGCATGTGAGGAAGGGTTAGCACCCTCGTCACGTCCAAAATTGGTACCTAATTGATTAATCAATGTCTTAAGGTCGGAAGTTGAAATTTTAAAATTAATGATTTTAAAATACGATCCCCTTTTTATTAATATTAATTTTAAAAACGCTTAAATTAAAATGAAACGAGCATCAAAGGCCTACTTGTCCCACGATGACAATATGCCACATCCCGTAAGTTAGGATGCGACATTTGAGCCCTCGAGAATAAGTTTGCCTTTAATTTTTATTTAAAACTCAAATATTTAAATTTAAAAGGGTATTCAATCATTTAGGTTCAACAAGAAAATCGAAATCCCGTAAGTTAGGGTACGACTTCTCGAATCTCTAAATACAAAACATTGCTTTATTTTGAAAATTTCTTTTTATGAATTTAAGTAAAAAAATGATATATTTAAAAATGATATATGTGTAGTTTATTTGATCATGTTTAAAAAAAATAGTTTAAAACTTCAAAAGGGTCATATGTGGCTATTAATGATAGTGCAATATACATTTGAAATAACAATGACATAATATGCATAATAAAATATAACATATATAGCATTGATATTAACAAATCCTAATGTTAACATGCATAAACTATAATAAGAAATTGCTAATGATAATATAATAACAATAATAATAACAACAATAATAATAATAATGAATTTAAATTTTGAAAGTACATGAAGAGTGACAAATAAATGAATAATGGAATAAAATAACAATGAAGATAAGGGCAAACATAAAATAAACAAGCCAGATTAAAAAAGGTGGATGAATAAATAAATAAGAGCTAATATAAACTTGATTTGAAAAAGAAATTAAATAAATAAATAAACTAAAAAATAGGATATAATTTTTTTTTAAATAGATAAATTAATTAATATATTAAGTAGACTAAGGATGACATTGAAATCAAACTGAAATTTGGGGTACAAATCGTAAATAAAAAAAGGCAAACAATGATCAAAATAAGACGCGCTGACACTTGCGAGGCGAGGACCAAATGAAAAAATAGCCCAATCTTCGGACACGCGTCCTTACTCTAAGTGCTCAGCATGCCACAGATTAAATTGAACCACACGAGAAATATGTTGCCAAATTTATAAAATAAAAAGGTAAGTAAAAGGGCTAGATTCCAGTGCACCGTAAAAGTGGATGGATCACACTTGAAATAAACCCAAAAGAGTGAAACACGTGGATCCCCCATTTGGAGTGGGTGGGGTTCGGGTTGGCCCTCCCAAAAACCACGCCGTTTTAGCATTTTGGGAGGCCAATTGAAACGGTGCCATTTCAAGGTTCTTATTTAAGCCCCAAAATTTTTTTAAACCTTCACTTTAGCCCTCCCTTCAAAAAGAATTGAAAAAAACTTTTTAACCCTCTCTCTCACCCCTCCTTTTCGACTGAACTCCGGTCAATGGGCCACCGCCCATCCATCACCACATACGGTGGCCAGAGTTCCAAAGAGGGCCTTTTTCGGTCAATTCGGTCTCCCCAAACCTCATTCCAAGGCCAAAAACCCAAAAAATGCCGTCTAAAATTCAAAAAGAATGAAGGAAACCCCTCGGCTTCCTTTTTCGATCGTGAGAAAGGTAAAAGCTTTTGTGTTTTTTTTATAGATACCTATATATCTATGATTTTTTTAAATAAATATGCAATAAAAGATAAGGAAACCACATAATGAAAACTATCGTATTTTCGATCTTTTCTTTCTCGTATATCTCTTTTTTTTTTATTTCTGAAAATAACAAATAGAGAAACGAAGCAAATCACCTTATTTGCCTTTTTTGAATTACTCTGATGTGTTTGTGAAAAAAAAAACAATAAATGAAGTTGATGTGGCTTTTATAGCCGAATACAAGGCCGTTTGCTTCCTTTTTTTTGTCGTTTTGCTATTGATGCTTGCGTGCTCCTCTCTGCTATTTCATTTAATTCTCTTGCAGGTGTTAGAAGCGTGGTGATGGCGTGCAGCGGTGATGGCACGCGTGAGGAGACGCGGCGACTGAAGCTCTTAGGGGGCTAGGTTTTTTTCTTCTACTTGTTTTTTTATTTTCTGATTTGTTGTGGGCTAAGGTTTCTAGGTTTGGGCTTAGTTTTAGTTTGTTGGGTTAAATGAATTTGGGCTGTTGAGCTTATTGTTTGGGTTTTGAATTGGATTGTAATTTTTCTGGACCCTTTTTTATTTTATTTTATAATTTACCCAAGTTAAAATTGGCCTATTACATCACCTTTGGTAAAAGTATTATTTTTTAAGCATGTTTTAATTTATGAGTTACTAATAAATCACTTCAATTAGTAGTATTTAACTACTCTCAACTTATATTCATCAATTTTGAAAATTTATTTTTTACGAGAGCTATCACTTATCTTTTTTATTTCAAATTTAAATTTGTATTACTATTTTTTATTTTATGTACTATCGTAATATATATGAAATGAATATGTTTTTCTCTAGTATGTATTGAATTTATATATTTTGATTGAGTCTTAACTTATTTAATATTAATATTGTTGTTAATAAAAAAATATAAATTTGAATGGACTGAAAAAAAAAAAATTTTTTACGGGTTAGGGAAAATTTAAAATTTTCGCCACATAATGATTTCCAAACAAGGGATTTGAGTCATTTCTTTTTACATAGGTTTTTTTCACGTGTGGTGGGCATGGCATGGCACTGGTATTTATATACAAAGAATCTTAAACTTTATTATCTCTCTCCATTTCTAGATCCCCAAAACCCTCAAATACTTTTTTTTTTTCCATCCCATCGATCTCGCCAATGGCCAACACTAATCTCCCTCGAAGAATCATTAAGGTTTCTCTTTCGATCTCACTGTCATCCTTCTCGGTTTCCTCATTGAAACCCTCAGAAAATCTTCCTTTTTTTTAGAAAAAAATAGTGTGTTCCTTTTTTTGTGTTTCTAGAGTTTGATTTAGTAGCTGAATTGTTTTGGGGTTTTAATGAATCAGAAGCTTCAGTAAATTGTTTTAAGTCTTCCTAGTTTGTTTCTGTGAATTATGTAAATGTTTCATGCTTAATTTTTGTTTCTTTATCTTTGATCTAAACAGGAAACTCAGCGTCTCCTCAGTGAACCAGGTAAATACTTTGCTTCTTTTTTTGAAATTCTTGTTGAATATTGTTTGCTATCGGTTTTTTTTTGGTTTAAATGTTATGGGCTGAAAAATGTTTAATTTGATTGTTTTTCCCTTAAATACAGCGCCTGGAATTAGTGCCTCACCATCAGAGGATAATATGCGATATTTCAATGTGATGATCCTTGGTCCAACACAATCTCCATATGAAGGTAGTTGTTTTTTTTAATCTGATGGGTTGCTGACGCTTTTTCTTTGTGTTAGAAATGTAAAATTTTAGCAGTTATTGTATAATAGTTGGGTCTCGACTGATTGAATACATAAAGATTGACACCATTGCCAATTTTTAGTCATTAAAATGACCTCTATATGCCTTAAGAGTATGATTTTTTATTTGAGAAAATGGTTATGCGTTGTTTATATTATTTCATTTCTATCTTTTAATGAGAAAGAAGGGGCCCTTGTTTTCAGTGTTGAGTGTTGATATATAAGTCCAATTAGCATGGTTTTAAGTCTTATGCTGTGGTTAGTCTGGTTTTTGGAAGTTGTTTCCGGTAATATCTCATCACCTTTTTTTCATTCTGCATTTATGTATAGGATATGATGCATTTTCTTGTTTGGTTATTTGTTTAGGAGGGGTTTTCAAGTTGGAACTATTTTTGCCTGAAGAATATCCCATGGCTGCTCCTAAGGTAGTCAGCATTGAGTTATTCTTAATGTTTAGCATGATCTTCATGTTTTGGCATCTGTTGGGGTATGCTCGATTGATGTTCCTTTGATATATGATATTGATCGACTTTACATTGGGTTTTATTATGAATTAGGGATGCACTAGTTTACATGTAGAGAATGCTGCCTTTGCTTTGTGTGACTGTTTTATCTGTCACGTTTTTACTGTTAGTGCATCTAGTTTCCATCAGTTTCTGTTCTTCTTGGTGATTAAGGATATAATTTCCTTTAGCTTGTCAATGTTTGCTCGACCTTCACTTGTTAAGTTGTTTGTTAGTCAGTGTTGAAGCACACATGCATCATATTGCATATTTGTAGTCTATCTGCTTAAAAATGTTTTTGAATTTCTCTCTATCTAATCGGTACTATATTCTATGACCTTCAGTTTAGTGAACAGATGGAGATACATATACTATCAATGCATCCTATTATTAACAGCCTAATTTCCATGACCTTCTTAGCTCTCTAATATCAAACTCTCTTTCATCTCTTTAACTAGTTGGAGAAATTCATCTGCAATCATATGATTTTCTATAATTTGCTAGTGCTTTGTGATCTTCAACCTTCGTTCTAATAGATTCAGGTTCAACAGAATTTTTGTGAAAAATTGTGTTATTTTCCTTTAAATATGGTGAAGTTTTGGTTCTATATGATTATTTGCTTTAATGACATTTAAGAGGAAAATGTATATTGGAAATGAACATCTAATAGTATGTTATATTCACTGGCTTTCGGAAGTCGTTCTTACTTTCACCTAGGAAGAACCTTTACTTTTGTGGATGCCTTGCCTTCAATTAGTTGCGCAGAACCAACTTTTTTGGCGCTAATGATCTAATCCGTGCTTGCTCTCCTAATTGGACTCTGTATGGCTGATAGGTGGCATTTGAGATTCATTATCTTCTTGTGATCGGTACTTAATTGTTTGATTTCTGAAAATTAGGACCTCTGTCCTCTTTTTGGTGATTGGACTTCATTGTTTGGTTCTCAGAACTTTTCCATCTTCCATTAGTTTTGCCCTTTCTGGTATATTTCGTATTTTTATCCACCTTAACAAATTTGCTGTAACAGGTTCGATTTCTTACAAAGATATATCATCCTAACATCGATAAGGTCAGCTCTACCTGTTCCTTCTTTTGTCCTTATTTTTTGGTGTTAAAGGTGTATTTTATTGTTCTAAGAATTGAGCTTTCTTGCAGCTTGGAAGAATATGCCTTGATATTCTCAAAGACAAATGGAGTCCAGCTCTCCAGATTCGAACTGTACTTTTGAGGTATTATAAGTTTTTGTGAGATGTAACCCTATTACTGTAAATCACAATAGATGGTTTGAGTAACAAGCTTAGAACGTATTACATGTTATTATAGTTATAATTTTTTTTTCTGGAAAATTAGAGATTTCAAGTAAAGATGGCAGTTGAATATTTCTTTTCCACCAATTGCTATTTATGTAGCTTTTGTTTTGCATGAAAGATTTCACTGCTTTTTTTCAAATGCAAATATATTTATATGTTTTTGTGTATGTGTGTGTGTACGTATTATTACTTAGAAAGGGAATTCTTTTATGTTTGGGTTGAAGACATTATTATCTTAAGTTTTTGCGGTATCTTGATCGAGTTTTAGGTCAATACTAAAATTATTATCTTTATTGCTAGCATTCAAGCACTCCTAAGTGCTCCTAATCCTGATGATCCACTCTCGGAGAACATTGCTAAGCACTGGAAAACAAATGAGGCTGAAGCCGTGGAGACAGGTAAAATCCCATGGTTGCAATCTTAGATCACTACTAGAATCAAGGCTGATATGCTTTGATTCTTACGATTGACTGTTCTCAGTTTCCTTGACTATTTACAGCTAAGGAATGGACCCGTTTATATGCGACCGGTGCATAATACAAGTGGCGGAACCGTTAGTGCTCTTAAAATAACATTTTTATGCAATGTAAGCTATTCAATGTTGAAGTTAATGTGGAAATTCAGAAGAATTAATGTTTGAAAGAGTCTGATATTGGCAAAGCTTTCAGCTGCAACCTGAGTTGGAAGCAGTGCAGTCTCATCTCTGAACTTGTAAGATAATATACATTGTTCTCAAAAACTCTGAAATGCTCAAACTAAGGGATTATTCTCTAATACAGCAAAATGTTTAAACGAAATAATTAAATCTAATTGTAATTGTTTAAATTTTGTTGACTAAAGTAGGTGATCATTTTTAATTTAATTATTCCATTGGAATATTTGGAGACATATTTGGCAAATTCTACCAATTTTTTTACCCGTCTTCTCAATTGCTCAGTACTTGCCTCTTTCAACCAAAACTCTTGTGGTTTTTCATATTTAATGCGCAAGTCCTAATTGTATTTTGGCTTATATTGTTGTACTGAGTAATTAGAGGTAGTAATTACATTTTATTTGATAATATAAAATGTAATAATAAATTTATATATTTGTATTCTCTAAACAAGTAATAAATTTTAAAAACCAAATTTAATGTAAGAAAATATTGGATAATGCAATTATTAATAAAAATATTTTTTTTAAAAAAAGTATCTTATGTAACTTTATTGAACAGCTTATTCCCTAGTTATCATTGGTTAGTATTTTGTTTAGTGCAAATAATTTATAATAAATACAGGTTAATATTTAATGGGTTAAAATGTTTGAAAAAATATATCTTTTCAGATTACTTAAATGAAATTAGTAAAATAACATGTAATCATATTTTTAAATAATGTATCATTAAATTAAATTACTTTTATTGTGTAGAATAATAGCTTCTTAATATTTAAATCACCTATTCGTGTGTTTGGATAGTCACATGATAATTAGATTTTAATGTGATTGTTTGTAATTATTAGTATAATTATCTCATTTCTCACCATCTCTAAAGAATTAGAGTGTATTGAAGTGCTCTAATTGTTATATTTTGAAACGTTGCCAGCTTTGACATATAACTGAAAATGCTACAACATCAATTATCAGATTATGGTTTTTATATCGAGAAGTAAAATAATTTTAATTTTTATGACATCAATTATTAATTTATGATCTTTAAATCAAGAAAAATAAATATTTTTTAACTTTTAAATATTATCTAAAAACTAAATTTTAACATCGATACCATATAAAATTTGGGAGGAAACATTACAACATCAACTATTAAATTACGGTTTTTAAATCGGAAAAATTAAAATAATATTAGTTTTTACGACATTAATGATTAAATTACAAATCATAAACCTATAAACTAAAATAATAAATAGCTTTTAAATATAAAGACTAAATTTTATCTTGGACACTATATTTTAAAGGTTAGTAAAATATGAAAAGGTTAAAATGTCAGAAGTGGGATTTGAACCCACGCTCTCTCACGAGAACCAGAACTTGAGTCTGGCGCCTTAGACCACTCGGCCATCCTGACATTTGCGTCAGTTGTCATTTTGTTTGTGGTATTCACAGTATAAGCAGCTGCTAATCACATTAAAAACCAAAAATTAGACTTTAAATTTTTTTGGCTTTAAACTTTTTATTTTTATTTTAGAGTTAAATGTGTAAATTTATCATCATATTATAAAGTAATATTGATATTTGTTATTATACTTTGTTTTTATTAATATTTGCGACTATACTATAAACTATGAGTAAATATTTCAAATCTTATTTCGATTAAAATTTTACATCGAAGTTTTGAATTTTATTAAATTTTACCACTAATTTACCCATCAAGATTAATTTTGATAATTTGATAGCATAATTTAATAAGGAAAGATTTTTACTTTGATTAACAAAAATTTAACTTTATAAATATTAAAAAAACAACTAATTAAGTTACATTTTCTATTTTTTAAAAAAATAAAAACTTGAAAAATTAAAATACATATATCATAAAAGAAAATTTTTAAGTTTTTCTTATAAAATAACCATTTTTATTTAATCTTAATTTATATTAATTAAAATATTAAAGAAAAATATAGAAATAATTTTTATTAGTTTATTCTTTAAATTGTTTTAAATTAAAATTACATTGAAAAATTCAATAATAACTTTAGTGGCAAAATCTAAATCAAATAAAAGTAAAGCAACAAAATTCAGTATAGTGATAAATTTATTTTTAATTCATAAAGATAATGAAAAAAAATCAATCAAACGGAAGCATATACTGACACCACTTAAAAGAATAATGACAAATTACATATTAACCCTTTATTTTATATTGCATTGGCATACTAGTTTCAAAAGCAAGTTTAAAAAGTTGTCTTTGTATTATATTAAAAGGAAAAAAAGCTAAATACTATCAAAAGAGACATGCAGTAGTTTCTTAGGTTAAAAACTCTGCTAAGTAAAATAATATGGTACTTATGAATGTATTTTAATTTAAATCAAATTAATTATGTATAGTATGAAATTATTCGGTACACTGTCAGTGAAATTTTTAGACTCTATAAATAGGGTCAAAGAGTTGACAAATGTCATATAAAAATATAATAAAATATTTTTAAAAAATTAAATATCTCATATGATTCTATGAATTTGAAATTTACACCAATAAGGAATTGATTTTGGGAGGAAAAAGAGTAAAAAAATTTCAATCAAGTTAATAAATAGATAATGAATGGTCAACCACCTCAAAACGGCAGCGTTTTTGTGGTCACATAAATAAAACTAAAATTACCCCACAACGGCTATATTCCCTGCCATAAAAAGTTAAAAACAAAACTTAATTGTAATAAAAATATACAAAAATTCACCGTACTCCGTACAAACGGTAATTCTACAGTACTTTTTACGTACTTTTTTGGATCCGTCCCTCATTTCCGAATGAAGAAAAAAATGAAGGCTTTTACAACGTAGGCCCATTTCAACACGTGCAACCCACCCACACGTGCCTAATTCATCATCATTTTTTTTTAAACTAAATTACTTTATTTATTTATGTCCATCACGTTATTATCCATAGTTCACATCAAATTAATATTGATAGGTTTGCCCAATTGACATTGTCAAATTATTCTCCCTTTTCCGTTCCATCCAAGCAAAACCAATGCCCTTTTTTTTGCTAGTTTTACACCACAAAAATCTATTAATGTTGACAGCTTTATTACTATTTCATATCTTAATCATATAAAATTTCAACAGTTTATGCAATTATTATTATTCTTTTTATATTTATATATGTATATGATGATGAGGATGGCTTCAATAATTTTAACTTAAATAATTCTTTTTTAAAAAAAGAAAAATAGATGATGAGGTTGTGATGATGATAGGATGGCTTCAATAATGGTTCATGTAAAATAGGGAAAAGACAATACAAACGTAAAAGTCTAGAAACCCAAACCCCCCATCAGATAATGCAAAGGTTTTATGAATGGAATGGGGGGAATCTTTGAACAACCTGTAAACTTTTGGAACTAAGCTACTAGCCTTAGCTTTTCTGATAGCTCCTTTTTCCTCACTCTAATTTAATATATACCCACAAAAGATTTAATTAAATCAATTTGTCTTGTAGCCAATCAAACCATTGTTTTTTTTGCTCTTACTTTTTCCCAATCTAAGTTTGTCCCAGAGACAGCATTCATTGGCACAGCACATCACGTGGCCCAAAGGGTCCAACACAGCCCTCCAAAATAAGAAAGGGCTGTGTGCCTGTGTTGCTATGCTTTGTCATGGTCACTGACAAAGGTGCAACACAAACCCGGCTCATTTCGGCACCCACCATTTGTACTTTTGGTCCCTTTTTTTGGTTTAGGTGGGTTTAAGAGGGCAAATACTTCAACTAAACAACACTTAAATGCCCACATGTGAATGCCCCCTCACATGACAAAGGCAGCAAACAACTTCACTTGCAAACAAAATATATATAATATCAACTCAAATATCCTATAATGGAATAGCTAACATGCATTAATGACTTAAGAAACAGATAATGTGGAGTTAGGGGAATGGATGTTTTAGTTCTTTAGACTAATCTAGCTCTCTCCTATCCCCTATCCTATAGGGCACTAGTTTTATATATATACACGCACACATATAAGCATTAAATGGTGTCAACTACCCACCCAACTCTTTAATAAGAAAAAACCAGCCTTCATTTATCAACATATGTATTGCTTTTTCTTATACCCTATCCCCAGTCCCAAGTGATTGAAATCAATTTAATAATGGAGTTGCAGAGAGAAAAGAGGAAAAAAATGGGAATTTTTTTATTGATAAAATGGTTGAGAGAAAAAAGAAAAGAAAAAAGAAACAACAATATTAATGACAACATATTCATCCTTCTTTCACTAACCCAGTAACTAAGTACCCACCAGACATCCAATCATCTCCCTCATGGCTTCTTCAGATGATGTGTATATATCATCACATATATACATGTACAGATCCTCTACTACCAGCCTGCCTGCCTGCCAGTCCTCTCACTGTATCTCTAAAATGTAAAACTAAGTATCCACTTTTTCAATTAAATTGTACACATATTTCTCAATTGTTTCTCCCGTTTTTTTTTTGTTCTTTTTTTTTTTTCAAGTTTCCCACTGAATGAAAGTAGTGATACAAGAACCAGGCTGGCCTACTTTGAAAATGGAAAAGAGAGGGGGAGAGAAATTAAGGAAAAGGTGAAAGGGAGGAAGAAGAACAGGGAACCCTAGAGCAATGAGGAATGAATGAATAAATGAAAACTGCAAAAGGGGGGGAACTAAAAGCTAATTTTATCTGTGGGTTCCTCTGGCATTGGCTGCTAATGGGATTATTATGTAGCTCTGGTTTTATGTCACAGGTACCTGGTAATCCTTATGTGGTGGGAAGGAAAGATTGGAAGGGTAGTGGAAAGAGTTCCCAACAAAATAGACATTTGGGTAGTAGCAAGAAGTGAAACACAAAAAAAAAAGGAGGGTGGACCAAGGAGTACAGTCATTAGTTCTAAAAGCTGTAATGCCTCACCGAGTGTTCCAGCATTTCCCGACTCGGGCACACCATTTCCTTCACCCGGCTACCGTTTTTGTATATCTTGAATGTTGGTACAATCCTCACATTCTCAACGTTTGCAATCACTGGACTCTCATTGATGTCCACCTTTATTCCAAAGAAGCAACAAAAAAGTAGAGCAGAAATCGTTATTCTCCCTGCACTGCAATAAACCATGGATGGAGAAAGAAAAATGCGACACGTACCTTAAGAAAATTTATGGAGGGATAACGACCACATAGAGCATCCACAAATGGAGATATCTGTTTGCATTGCAGGTTGGAAGCCATCTTGAAATGGACTACAGAGATGCCTGTGGATCAAAATTAACTCTCAAGAGGATTGCAAGATTGAAAAAAACCAGAGAGAGAGAGCGATTGAAGTAATGAAGATAATTCAAAATGCAAGGTCAACATTACCTGGCAGAGATATTGCAGCTCTGAACTGCTCAAGACTGCATACTTCTTCTACTTCGCCACCGAACTTCATATTATAAACCTCTTCACCGCGGGATTTCTTCAATGCAACTTGTGCATGAAAAAGAGATTCAGCAACTTCATTGTCATCAGGAAGTTCCCTTCCCAAAACTTCATAATCTCGGACAGCTTCAGCCCATCTCTCTAGCTGTACTTCACAATGACTGATGATCAGTATGAAGCAAACAAATTCGGGTACACCCATACACAAAGATGTTGATCATTATGATGAAGGAAAGCTTTAAAGAATTGTTTACCTTGCTATTACATGCTGCCCTTCTAAGAAGGGCTTTTATGTAGTTTGGTTGGATACTTAAAGCTTGGTCACAATCTTCAATAGAACGCTCCCACCGCCCAAGCTTAAACCAACATGCTGCTCTGTTACAATAAAGGATAGAATTCGAAGGATCATGCCTGAGGCCATCCCCATATGCTGAGCATGCCTCAGTGAACCTTTCAGATTTGAAGAGATCATTCCCACGTGCTCGTGCTCTTGCAACCAACCTCACATTGTTAAGCAGTACAGCAACTTCAACATTTCGGGGATCAACCTGTCCAGCCTTCTCAGCAGCTGTAACTGCATTCTCAAACCTGCAAGACATCCATCGTCTATTTTACAATGGTCCCAAAATCCTTGCCATCTGTTATATATGATGAAAGTTGGCATTTTTTAAACTGACCTTCCAAGTGCCATCTCCATTTGTGCTTGAACAAAAAAGATATACGCTTCAACAAGCATGCCAAAGTATTTAGTTTGCAAGGAGTTACTGCATGATTCTAATTTAGGAACAACTGAAAGGCTTGATTCAGCATCATCAAGTTGATGGAGTTTCAAAAGGGCTTCCACTCTACACATAAAAAGCTGTAAATTCAATGTGAACCAGTTCAGCCATTTTCAATGTCTGTTAACTGCACAAAATTCTTCGAAATTAATGGATGGAAAGTTTTAGACAAGTTCTTTACCTGAGGAGAAAAGTCAGCACCAGCGGCAATACCAGCATCAGCTTCCCTTAATGCACTTCTCCAGTCCCTAATTCTCCGGGCATCTGTGCACTTGTTAAGATGCCTTTCCACTGCCTGCAACTTCTGCAACTCCATTGGATCTTGTGGTTGCCCGGGAAACAATAAATGCTTCCTAGCATTCTCAACATGCCCTACCCTGAAATAGAATTGAGTTAAAATTGGAGCAACCTAAATATTATATGCACATTTGACTAATGTTGCGAAATGAGAAGTGATATCAAAATGCCTACGATCATTAGAAAAGAAAAGGCAGGCACAAAGCAAAGTAAATACTGAAACACATAACAGACAAGTTCATCAGCTACTAATACCCTTTGGCAATGGATCCTTCTAAATAACATACAAGAACTCATCATTCGAAGGAAACTATGGGATATGCAATCCTAAAGATTTCAACTGGATGCGTAAGCCTAGCCAAGCTAATCCTATAAATACAAACAGTAAAATGAGAACCATATAACTAAAAGGAAATTCACAGAACAGACATGACATATAAAGAAATACAGATCAGAATTCTGCCTAGACATACAAAATAAAAGCACAAATGGATCTAACAACCTACAACTATGCAGATGAAAGCATTAGCATTAGTCACATCTATTCACCAGATGAAAAACTTAAGCAACAATCATCAAGACAGAAACCTTGTTATCAATGTAGTACAAGAACCACAGTTGTTACCAGCAAGACTAGATCCAAAACATCTAGAAAACCATCACTAACTCAAAATTATCCCCAGAAAAAAACTCCCACCGACACTCTTTGCTTCACCAATGTAGGTGAAAACATAACGCCAAATATATGAATTTTTATGTATTGTAGCTGTTTTCACCTTAACAATAATGAAGCCAATCTCTGATGAGCCCTCCCATAATTAGGATCCAATCTAACCGCTTCTTCACATTCCTTGACTGCCTCACCTACTCTCCCTAAAGCCGTCAATGCAGCCGCTCGGTTACTCCGGTAAGCTGCGTTCGCCGGTGACAAAGCTATAGCCTTATCATACAAACTCAAAGCCTCTAAAAAATGTCCCTTTTTGTACATCTCATTCCCAACTTTCTTGAGTTCCTCAGGTTCCAAGTTCCCCATTGCCTTCCTCATTACATCACTTGCATTCCCCCGGTTTCCCAGGGTGTGACTGGGTTCAAAGGCGGTGCCTCTGGAAGGCGTAACGGGTCCAGTTCCCACTCCCCCGGCCCGCATTATGCTGCCGTGGCCATAATTACCCGACCCAGAGCCTAAAACGTCGGTTCTGGAGCTTCGGTTCACTGCCATGCCGGTTTTTATGATTCTCCCAGAAGGGCATATGTTTCCGGTCGGGAGAACATTGACTGCCGGCGAGTTGACAGTGCTTTGACCCGAATAGATCAACGGGTGGGTCGTGGCAGTGTTGGGTTTGGATCTGGTCTGAGCCGGTTTCATATTCCCCGTCGATGCTGTTGGGCTCGTTTCGCTTGAACCGGATAGTTCACCAGAGTGGTTATTCCGACCCGATTCAGATCTCCTAGCGGTCGCGTTAGACGAGTTCCGACCCGAAACGGATCTGGACGAACTGGAGCTCGAACTCGTCGTAGTCGTAGTAGTAGTGGTCGTAGTCATCGTCAGACCCTGTTGCCCTGTTCGGAGCGGGGACACAGGTGAACCCAGATCGAGTTCACGGAAATCGGGCTTATTATCATAATCCCGACCCAACTCCGTTTCCGGCTTTACAAGATGCGACATTTTGCCTTCCTCTTTCTTTCCCCTCTCACTAAAAAAAAAATGGGTTGGCTCCAATTTCCTTCCCCTTCCCCTTCCCCTTCCTCCCCTCTCTCTCTATTTCCTTCGAGTCTTTTATTGATAATGTGAGTGAAAAAAGAAAAGAAAGAACTTGAAGTGAATGTAGCAAGAAAGGACAGAGCTTGGAGAAGAATAGGAAACCAAAAAAAATAAAAACTAGGAAGAAGAGATTTAAGAGAGAGAGAAAATGAAAGGAAAGGAAAGAAAGAGATGGGGATCTCGTGATATAAAAGTAAGAAGCAAAGAATGAATGTGAAAAAAAAAATTTGAGAGCGAGAAAGGGTTTTACAGAGAGATAAGAAAAAGAAAAGAAAGAAGAACTTGGAAGAGAAAGAGCTTTTTATTTATTTACTCGCTTCTTCTTCTTCTTTTTTCTTGTTTATTAATTAATTTTAATTTTATTTTTCTAAATTTTTTTCAGCTGCTGCTTCACGAGACGGGTTTTTCATTTCTTGGGTTAATTACAAATCAGGGGATCAGACCAATGGATCCACAGTAATTATTTCTTAGTATCATATATGTAAAGTATTTATTATTTAGGAAATTTCTTAAATCCACATTTCTAACTCCAACTTCATCCATATTATTTTTTTATATCCGTTTTTCAAGATTTATGATTGATTCTCTTTACACTTCAATATGAATTCAGTATATACTAAAACTTATTTAGAAATCAAACTTAAAACAAATATTAACAGAAAAATTGAACTTATTTAGAAATTAAACTTAAAAAAATTCTTGATATTATATACTAAATACTTTCTCATATTACACTAGTGAATAATTATTTTAACTCTATCGGCCTGATTTGTAATTAACACTTCATTTTAATTTTGCTTTGTTTGTTGTTTCTGCTAACTGCTAACGGGCTATGTCTTATCCCACTCTCATATCAAAGAGAGTAAAACACACTATTTATAAAATGAGAAATTAGGAGACATAAAATGAGAAATTAATGCTTTTTTTTTCTATCAGATAATGCAAAATTCCTTTTTTTCACAAAAATTATTATCGCATCAATTTTATATTATAGCGCGTGAAGCATACTAAGTGATATAGCGAGTGGGAAAGCAAAACTAAAATTGCATGAAAATAATTAAGAAAGGAGACGTGAGTAAGTGAGCAGGTCATCATCTTGTTCAGTGTTCTATTTTCCTTTTAACTCTCTTTTTACAACACTGCCCACAGTCAAAATATACAGCCAACTTTTTTTAACCGCGGTAAATTTAGTTCAAATTTTACTGAGCTCGAGTCTTTCTCTTCCAAACAAAGTCCAAACAAAGCCATCCCTTAACCACGTGGCACATATCCTGATGCTTGTGGCCCCACTTTAGAGCACCAGCAAACATCAATGTCAAACCACCAGTCCAAAATTATTATTTTTTTACATATAAAAAAATAGTATAATTAAACTGTGACCTTTTCAATTATTTTAGCGAAAATTTAGCTTACCATAATCTCTAGTTTAGTGAAAATTTCATATCACAACTAAAATAAATAAATCTAATATTAAATTTTTATATTTTTTTAGTCAGATATTTTTATTTTTTATAAATTTAAATTCTTAAATTTTCTTTAAAATCGGAATATTTTTATTATTTAATTAAAGTGGATAATAAATTGAAATATTCAAATAATAAATCTAAATTCGTTATCAGTTCAGTATATTTAGATGATTTTTTAAACTGTATATGTGAAAGAAAAAAAAAGGCAAATTTTTATTTTCTTTTTCTTTTTATGGTATTTATGTAGTGACTTAAATTCATGACTGCTAATTTTCATCCCCTAGATTGTTGTACTTCCTACCAGATTTTTTACTTGCTTACGCAATCCATAAAGGCCAACACTTAATTACCCAAATTACCCTCATGTGCCTATTAATTACAAAATTACTTGAAGCCATGCAAAACCCCCACCTGTTCACTCCCTTCGATTGTCTCGAGAAAGTGAGTGAGAGACAATGTCAACTTCAATAGCATAAAAGAAAAAGGACCCCCACAAAAGCCGAAAAAGGCCATCAGTGGCTTTATTGTGAAATTGTGGGTTTTATCAGGGTTAAATATGGAAGTTGACGAACCTGGTCCACTGCGACAGAAGTAGCTGGCCATGTGTAGCAGAGAGTGGCGTGCCAGCTGGCCCATTGAGGGGGAAAGACCTTAAGAGAGAGGGCAAAAGAGTGGCGTCCAGCTAAGCAGATAACGGAGTCTGGTAACGGCGTTAGGATGATCTCGAGGATATTCAGTGTAGTTTGTTGAGGTGTTAGGGGTAGGATGTTAACGGAGGCTAAAATGGAGAAAGGGAAGTCGTATTTTTATGGAATGATGAGGTGGCTATCTAATTCATGCCAGGTAGCTCATTTGCCCTTTCTTTCTTTGGTTTTATTCAATGCACAAATGGTCTACAATAAACCATTAAGCTCTACAATGATGAATTGTTTTTCAATGCAAACATGTTATTTTTGCACAAATGGTCTCTTTTAATCTCAAGAAAGCACAGGTTATGCAAAGGTTCGATTTAGTGAGCAAATAGATTGTACCGATAAATCTAGGAAATGTAACAAAACTACTTGGATTGGAGTAACTTGATCCAAATTAAAGATAGTTCACACTATATCCATGAGCGAAAACTTTTTCTACACCATGAGTTGGTGAAAAAAAATATTATAGAGTGAATTGTCACTAAACACCGAAGAAGTTTAACCAAACATCTCTAAAAGAGCTTTGTCTTCTGCCTAGTGTCATAAGGATGAGTAGGGATATTGATGCTTGAAGATAAAGTTGAACATGTTGCAAGATTAGCTTAAGCAGACTTGCGAGTATTTTTTATGATGATACTTTTTTTAAAGGTCATTGCAACTTTGAACTTTAACTTTTAGAGATAAAAGGCAAAAGGGAGAGATTGTATCATCAAGTGACCCAAATTTTCGTACAAATAAATTCGAGCTCAAAGTTGACTTGAAAGTTCAGAGTCAATTTTTATTTATTAACTTCGAAAAAAAAGTTGCAATCTTTGGACTTTTAATTTACAAAGAAAATTCATTAGATTCATCTCTTTAATAGAGCTTTGATCCAAACTTTTTTTTAGGCCAGATGTTTACTTGAGATTTGATTTGATCTTGATCTTGAGTTTGATTTATTTTTAATTAGTGATGATATATTTTTATTATTTATCCCTTAATTAACATAAATTAACTAGAGAAAATGAATTATGACACAGATATTGTGTCATCATTTTACTCATGGTAATTCGGCCTTCGACATATAGTAATTTTGAATTGGCATGTGTCGCTTTGTAACTTGTCCAAAAATTTCGTTCTCTTTATCAATGTTTACATTTTTCTATCAATTTGTCTATTATTCTTTTTTTAAAGCTAGTTTTGACTATTAACCTTTTTAAAAGAGTCAATTTACTTTTCTTTAATAGAAACATTAATTAAAAAAATTAATTTTTAATAAAGTTGGCAAGGCAACCCGTGTAATAGCTTAAGTACACTTCATGTTAACATGATGCTATTTATTTAATATGTCACGTAAACTAATAATTTAAATTTTATATAAAAAATGCTCAAAAAAATTTAAAATTCAACTTTTAAAATGTTAAAACTCAATTTTATTTTTTAAAATAAATATTAAATTGATAAATTATGTAAGCGTTAAAAACTAAATTTGAAAGGAGAAAGTTGTGAAGAATAATTTCATAACTGAAACAGATAATACTTTCTTGATTTGCAATCTAATAATCTTTGTACCAAAAAATTACCGCCAATAATATATATGATAAAGAGTCTACGTCCAAAACTTATACATAGATGTAGAGTGGACAAAGAGGACTCGTAATAGTTCGTACACGTGACTATTTTTATACTAAGATAGGAAACTACGTTTTTATGTACCATGTTTATACATGAAATAAGTATATACATTTTTTTTAGTTATTTCACTATTTTATTCTTTTAACTATATCCAAGGCCTACAATAATTTAATGATTTTATTTTATTTTATTCCTAAATTAGTGTAAAATCGATTCTACTTATAATAAATATTGTTATAGCTAATGATTATTATAGATGTACATTTTAGTATCATACCAACTTATTTCAAACTTTTATATATCTAAATTTAAATTAAATGATATTAAAATAATTTTTTAAAATTTAATTATAAAACATAAAAATGTTAAAATTTAATTTATTTTTAACGAAAACGAAATATTGTATTTTTAAAAATTCCAATATACCATAAAATAACTCAACAAAAAATCATTCATTTTAACCCCATAAAATAATTTAGCGGCCAAAATCCAAAGACGGCATGCATGAATTACGTCAAGCTTGGGATAGGTAAATTGTCATGCAAAAAATAATTTGACACATGGAAACACGTGGCAGATGTTTTACATATAGGCCACCATTTTCTTTTTGGTTTTTTGTTTTTGGAACTTTTTTTTTGTTAAAATTTGCAACAAGTCCTTATGCTTTTCATAAATTTAGAATTTAATCTCTATATTTTTATTTTAAGGAATTTAGTCTCCCTACTTTTTAGATTTTAAAATTTGGACTTAATTGTTAATACTGTTAAAATTATTTTGTTAAATTTAGGTTTATTACAACATTAAATTTTTAGTTACATAACAATAAGTGAGTACTTTTTTTAATTTCAAAATATCAATTTAACAAATTTAACAAAAAAAATTAACAGTATTAACAATTGGACCTAAATTTTAAAATCTAAAAAAATAAAAAAAAATTCTTAAAAATAAAAATATAGACTAAAATTTAAATTTATAAAAAGTATAGGGACTTATGACAAATTTTAAGCTTCTTTTCTTTCTTCCCAAGTTCATTAATTGTAAGTTGTAACGACTAGAGCCGCTTATTTCACTTTTTTCCTCCCTCCTTATTTTCTTACCTTTTGCTTGACTTTCTTACATTACATGCCACGAGTTGTGTCGGTTGAATATATTACCTTTTATTATTTTCTTACAATTCACCATTGTTTTTGTAAATAAGTAATAATAATTTGTTCTTCATTTAAGTGTTAGATTTGACTATTAATCGAGTCTTAGCTCTATATATATTGATATTATTATTAGTACAGGAAATATGAATTTAAATAGATTAAAACGTATTACTTTTTTATTTAAGAGTTAAGAAATAAATATAAGTAATTAAGGTAATAAATCAAAAAGAACAAATATAATACCAATAAATAAATAAATATTAAAGATTGTGTTGTTATATATTTGAAATATTTTATTCTTTTTGGTCCTGCTTTGGTGAATAGATGGTTGACTTATTTGATCTTTTACCTTACACGTAATTAAAGATTGTGTTTTTATGTATTACTTTTAAGGACATGGAAAATATTTTATTTATTGTAAAATGATCCCCATATAATATAATATTATCATCAAGCGGTGAAAATTCAAGTCCTTTCATCTTTTGAGTTTGATTTTTAGCAACTATGATATATTTAAAGTCAAGTGCTACAATAGGGATTAAATTGTAAAAATAATAATAATAATTAACACCTTAAAAGTCTTTCTAATAATATATTAAACTATTCATTAATGCAAAACTTGGACTTTCTAGGGAAGCATGTGATAATAATAATTAACTTTAAAGCATTTAACCTCCAACGGCAAATCAGGTTTTAATTTAATTACAAAGTTTAAATCATATAATAATAATTCAATATTTTAAATCATATAATAATAATTTTTTGGCATGTATTAAACAATTTTGAATGATATGTTATTTTCAAACATATTTAAATATTTATTAAATAATATCATATGATATTGAATCATTCACTACCATTATGAACCAAATATTCCTTTATATATATATATATGATTTTACAGTAGAGTATTGCTGCAAATAAGATAAATTAGCTTACGTGGCTTAGTTTTATGGTTGCCACGTGTAAAGTTTTATTAATAGGTATTCACATTTAAAGAAAAATACAATATACAAACTCAAAGAAAACTAGACTCTCAGAGAAAGATCTTCAATCTGTCTTAACCCTGACTTTTTATCACAACTTATCTTGACAATACTATTTGCCATTGTATTTTTCTCTCGATGAATATGTTAGATCTTCTATTATTTTACCTTTGTTAGGATCTGATGGATTCTTCTAAAAAGAGTTGAGTTCGCGATTCTAAAGACACATTCTTAAATAGCATTAGCAGCCTTGCAAATATTCTAATCTAAAATAAGTTTTAAACTGTCATTATACAATTCACCATATAATTTTATTGGTAACATTGGCTAAAATCATTATAAAATAAAATTAAATATTCTTTATTTGCAATTTACAATTTTTTATGGAATCAAATACAACTTCCATAAACATTTGGTCAATACCATCCAAACTTTTTTTACCATCCATTTATATTTATATATTTTTAGTTCATATTTGTATACAAGTATGGCAAATGATGCTCTCATAAATTAAAATTAGAAATAATTTCCAACATTCAATGTTTATTATTTTGGGACATTCCATAAATATTATTAAAATTCTTGATTGGAAAAAAAGCAAAATTAATTTTTTTAAATGGTCAAGAAATAATCAAGGAATTAGATGACAATGAAGAAAAAGTAAAATCAAAGGAAAAAATATTTATTCCACCACTTTTTTTACTATATTTAATTCAGATAGGTACGCAGTATGATCTCTTTTTTTCATTTTATTTTAGTGTGGTATAATTACATTATTAGTCCTTTAAGTTATGTTTATCCGATCAATATCCGCCTTGAGAATATTTTTTATTGAACTTCAGGGTTCTGCAAATTCCTATAACTCATTGCAATTGAAATCGGCAGTTTTGGCTATAGAATCAACAACAATATTATGGTATTGAGGAATATGACGAAACCGTGTTTTTCAGTTGCGACACATGAGCTGGTGTACTAAACACAACTCTAAAGCATTATCAGTTTCCACCTCTAATTGTCTGAAACCCAATTCCTATGCCAACTTGAGTCTTTCTGGAACAGCTCTTACCTCAATTTTAAAGATGGACTCTTTTTTGGTCATCATAGCAAATATATATAGCTAATTGACACAACAATCTCTAAAAATTCTTCCCATCGAGGCGCTGTTACTATAGATCAAAACTCCACCATTGATATTAAGCTTGACTCACCCTCTTTTCAGTGGTAACCAATGTGTATCAAACACGTTTTGTATGTAAAACATGTCACAGGATTTAGAGTTCGTCAATATTGTTATGATAATTATTAAATATGAAATTATTTTGACTTTTCCATAACAACCAACATATAATTACAAACCCATTATTAATTTATATATATATACAATAATTTACAGATTTTTAATAAATTTATGAACCATTTTAAGTTTAATAAGTTATTTTCATGAATAAAATAAATTGTTCAAATCTCTATGTTATTTTAAATGTAATAATTAATTAATTAATTAATTATATTAACTGAAGTGTCTAAATTTAATCATTTATTCGTAGTTAAAGTTTTTATTAACATTTATTTAAAACTTCATTATAAAAAAATTAACCATATTTTATTGATACACAATTAAACCTGTGCATGAGATAAAAATATTAATTATGTTTTATAACGGTTAATTATGAAAATAGCAAGATCCCAACACCAATAAATTAGAAAGGTTTTTTTTCCCATAGGGATTGATACTATATATAAATGCTATAAAACCATGTTCGGTGGATCACCTAGTGGGTGTGTGTATATATGTGTGTTGTATATGTGTAGCTTATTTAAAGGAAATTGATGCTCACCATTAATTTTTTTTTATTTCCTTAATTGCTTGTGGTTTACATTTGGTATCATTTAAATTATATATACTTCCTTTTATATCATATTTTTATATAAATGTAAAAGTATTATAAAGGCTTCGTACTAATAGTTGGAATGCATTTTGCCCATCCTATTTAAAAGATCGACAATTAGTCTATTTACGTTAGAATAAAAAAAAATTGGGTTCTTTTAGTTAAAATTTTCATTCATTTGTATTATTAAAAACTAACGTAGCTGATGGAATAATTAGATAGTAATATCTGGTGTGCTACGTGCATCTCATAATGACATATAATGAATAAATTTTAACAATATAAATGGATGAAATTTTTAACAGAATGATCGGTTTGCTCTTTGATCTAATGTACAAGAGTTATTTTGCCCTTTTTTAAATAAATGGGATAAAATATATAATTCAACTCTTAATATAGAGGTCTCCATAATACTTTTACTTATATATAAATGCGTGGTTCAAGCTTATTCCATGATGACCTATGTCAATATTATTTCTTTATTTCACTTTTTTATTATTATTTCAAAGTGATAAAAATGCAAATTTAAACTTGAGGTTTAAATGTTTAAAAATATTTTACACCCAACATTAAATTTATTAAAATATCTCTGTTTTTAATATACAAATACATTTTTAAATATCATTCAACTTGTATTCATATGAATTTAAAGTACACTAAGGGTGATGGTTATTTATACAACAAATAGACCAAGAAACCACAATATGTTGGATCAAACCATCTCTCACTTCAAAATTTTAACAACTATCTAGAATGAATATTGAAGATGCTTGGTAAATAATTTAATTATGAAAGATTGCTATTTCTTTTTTATAGTTTGAAAAGTATATAATTCACATATAATTTTATTCGCTTTTCTAAATGCTAAATAGTTAACATTAAAGATTTAATTTGAAATTTGTGAAGAAAATTATGAATATATTGTCAATTTTCGTTGATATACTATCATTATTTCATGTTTTTTTTCACTTATAACTACAATAATTTTATATTATATAACTACATAAGATGCATGTTAATTATTCATATTATTGTTATCTCCTATGAAAAAAAAAGTTGTCTTTTGCATGAAAATAGATGCACAAAAATAATTGAGAAAAAAGAGATTGTAATTCAGCAAAAATTGGAGTTTTCCTCTATAGAGTAAAGAATAAAAAAAAATCTTTTTAAAATTACAACTTCTAGTTCTAGGGAAGGTTTATAGTTCCAACCCCTAGGGCATTGCACATATAATATAATACAACATCCTCTTGTTTTCCTCAAACAATTATTTATAATACTATTAATTATAAAGGGACATTGTTTAATATTGGCAAGAAAAGCATCTCTTCAAACATTTATAATCTTATAATATTATATTATGTATATAGAAAGTCATACAAATTGCAAAACCCAAATTTAAACCATCCTATACCTTCCCTCTTTTTCATAGATGCTTTGAAATTTAAAATTCAGATAATGTTTGAAAATCAAAAACTATTATGGAAATGCGTGCTCTTATACTTTAATGACTTTCATTAATATTAAACCTTAAAAAAAATATAAAACTTTTTACAATATAATATAATTACAGGCACAACATAGAGGTATGGGTTGAAGTCCGATCAATTATAATGACATGAAAAATTAACTCATTACAAAATCTAATAGAAGAATAATCAAAGAAAATTTATACGTGACGCTCATATACAAAACAATTGCGTATGATGAGATTCGAATCTGAGCTTCCGCCTTAACCAATAAGCTAAGTTGTTATTGGCATGATTTTTTTTTCAATGTAAAAGAACAATAAAAAAGATTTAAGTGGTGATTAATCAAGATGAATAATTAACCGACCAAAGTGACACTTAATACTATTTGGGTTGAGCCCACCATTGGGTTGACTAAGTCATTATGGGCCAAAAATTCTTTAACCTATTGGGATTAGTTGTCCTTTGGGTCCCTCCTTAAACGTGTTATAGGTGTATAATACTTGTTGAAATTGAGGGGACCTTTTTTGAGTGGAAATTGAGGGAAATATTGTTTTTTAGCCTCTTTCATTTGGGTGCTTTCACCACTCCACCAAATTAAGTGGGGGAATAATAAAGTTTGTTGATATCTATTTCTTTATTTTACTACACGCAATTGAATTGAATGACAATGGGAGAAAATAAAAGGCAAAATCTTGACCTAAAAGTTTTTATTATTCTTATTGCTTAAGGATCTCTTTTAGGGGCTGTTAACTTATATATATATAATTAAGGTAGTTAGGTTTTGAAATTTGTTCCATGATGTGAGGTAAATAGTCATGCTTTTGTCACAAATAATGTAATATATATATGTATATACTTTTTTGACTTTTGGGTATATTTCCATTGTGCATTTGTTTTACAACATTTTTGTATAATAATTTTATTTTTTAAGATTATTAGTTCAGTTACTGTTATTGTTACTACAATAATTTAGAGAAGTTGGAACCTGTTTAAGTATATATTATTTTTCATTTTTTAGGGATTATCGTGGAGTGTAGATTATATAGTGCAAATCCATGTACAAGGAAGACCATTCCAGAAGGTCAAAGCCACGCCCTCCAAGTAGAACTGGTAATTGGATCTGTTTATATTCAGATGGAGTTGTTAAGGTCGGCTACGGGAATGTTGTCGTGGGGGGTATTATCAGGGATTAACATGGGAATTGGATTCTTGGTTTTAATAGATGATTAGGACAATGTTCGATTTTTAATGCTGAACTTTGGAGTATTTTAGATTGTTTGTTTCTTCTTCAAAATAGAAGGTATGATAAAGTTTTGATTCGGTCAAACAACTTAGAAGTTATTCAAGAAATTTAAGAAGTATGTTCAAAGACAATTTATTCAGCTCTAATCAGACGCATTCAACAAATTCTGTTACAAACAGGTCTTTGGCAATTTGAACATATTCCTAAAGAAGAGAATGCAAAAGCATATGATATCGTTAAACTGGCTTTCGATAAGAATGCAGGACTACAACTGTTTGCAGCATGTCTGTTGAATATTTCTAGATAATTTTGTTAAATCCTTCTATTTGTTTTACATAAACAAAAAACAAAAACAACGATCTCGCCTTTATTAAAACACATGTTTAAAATATGAAAACTTCCGACTCAATAAAACTTAATTGAGAATTAAATAACTAGAGTTTATGTTTATATATTTATATGAAGTCTATGTCTTGGAAAATACTACTTTTTCTTTTCAATTTTCTCTAGATTTAGAACAAACCGATAGAAGTTGAAGGGAGAATAAAGGTCAAAGTATTTATTGCAATTTTTTTTATTTATTTAAAAAAAGGGATCTTTTCTTTTACAAGTTTGTATTGCATGTCTCACATGCTTTGCTTTAATGGTTTCTCAACTATATAGAGCTATGAGATTGTGATATTTATTGTATACAATACAATCTCTACTTTTAATTTATTCATGTTTAGTCGGTCCAATTTTCCTTTTTAAGTTTATCTTTATTTTTTAGATATAAATATATTTATTAAAATTCTTACTAGTCTCCTTAATTCTTTAAATAGAAAAATAATATATTGATTAAACGCATTTGAATTTATGTTCTTTTAGTTGTTACATAACAATTGTGCCAACCGAAAGTAAAAGTATTATAGAGTTTAGATTGCATTTTATTTTATTTATTAAAAAAATGAGTAAACTAGTCTTTATACGTTATATCAAAGAGTAAACTAGTTCTTTCATATATCAATTTCATCCATTTCACTATTAAAAACTAGTGTAATTGATGAAAAAAATCAGACAATCACTTGTATCTCAATTTGACATATAAGACTAGTTTAACAGTAGAAATTGATAAAAATTTTAACAAAATGATCAGTTTGCTCTTTGATTTAACATATATAAACTAATTTCTTATTTTTTTAAGTAGAAAAAATAAAAATATAATTTAACTCGTAATACAGAAAATTCTATAACACTAATTCTGCAAATTGAAACTCAATAGACTGACTATATATATCGTAATAAATGATTTTAAATTATAGTTATTTGTACATACTGAATATGCTATAAATATAAAGAAACCGTATGAAATTGAAAAGTGAAAACCGACCCATAATTCTTGGACGGTTTGTCTACCTCCAGCACTTGTGGTTCAGTTAAACTCATTGACTACTATTTTGGCTACAACTTTACCTTACCTTTTCACTTTCACACCATCAATGTCTTATTTAATAATTTTCTTTATCAAGATAATAATTTAATGGGGTTGAATAACGAGATAATTCAAACCTTATTCTTTAAATTAAATTTTATACATTAATTATTAAATTAAAATATTGGAAGTGTAAACTCCATATAATGATCTGATAATTAAGGTATTCACCATCTTGTAATTTAAGTTCGAGTCATGCTAATTGCGTTGCTGTTAAACCTACCTTCGAATTCTTACTTTTTTTTCTCTAATCTTTAAATCAACGATGGGATTAAAAAGATGTTTAGATGTTTCAAGAAATTGATAAATTTGAGATTCCCTCAAACTTTTCCCTCTTATTTTATTGGTGGACATGTTCTTTTTTATTATTATTTTGACTAATGTCAATAATTATTTTTGATCGAAAATTAAATATTTAATATATCGATAGTGTATATATGGTTAGTGAATTTGATGAATGTATTTAAATAAAAATTGATCCTAAAATTTTATTTTATAAATTTATCTTTTGCCTAAAAAAAATAGAACTTTTAGCTTGTTCCCTGGTTATAAAACATAGTTTTTTTCCATCAACTTGTGTACATTATTATTATTATTGTACTCCAAATCTGGAGATAAATATTTGAAATATAAAAAAGAAAATTTTAATATCAGTGCTGCAATTTGAAATTATTTGGGTGCCTGCCAAAAGTAGTTACCTACAATAATATATTTTAAAGCTAGGCAAAATAGCTTTACAACATATAACCAGACAGCTTCCCTAAGTCCTTTGCTCACACTTAAATTAAATGACGTTTCCTACTGTTCCATTTATTAAAATGATTGTTTTTACTTTTTCTTTTAAGTGATTAAGTTTTATTATTATAAAAAGAAAAAACTTTACTTGCATTCAGGTGCTGTAAATTGTAATTCAATTATGTACAATTATTCAAAATATTAATTTGATGAGGTGTTGAGATTGTGAAATTTGAATTCGTATATTTGAATGTGTTTAGTATTGAATTCAAGTTTTTATATTTACATTATAATATTTTTGTTGGTAAAAATACTCTCAATATATTAAACATTTAAGAGGTGAATTCGTGTAATACCTAATTATTGACTAACTCCTTATGTCGAAAGTGAGAATTTTTTCGAGCAGAACTTTTCATCTACACTTTTCAAGTGTATGTTTCTACCCAAAAAAAAAAAATCATGTGGGGGCGTAATATAGTGATATAGATAGTAAACCAAGGTTTGTGACAATTGGGATACCAAAAGTGCAAACTTTGGATCCACCTTTTTTTGTGGATCAAAACCTCTAATCTGACTTCTGGTGCCCACAGATTCAGACTCCCAAAGTAAATCCAGGAATTGGTATACTATATAAATTGGGGTTTGAAAATTCCAATGATGAGAGGTGTGGCATGTGAAGGACATGAAGAAATGCTGCACAAAAGAATGTCTTGGACTTAGCAACTTCATCAGAGATGTACGGATACATTAAAAAATATTAAATGAGATTAGAATTGCAGACCCAATAATCATGGGGTCACGAACCATCATGTTCATCATCACATGAGACACGGACAAATCATAGTCCCCCCAAAAAACCAAGTCTTGGAATTTGGGGAAAATAAAAAAGAAAAGAAAAGGAAAGGGATATGAATTTTCCTCACACTAAGATCTAACCATTTCAATATATATATGTGTGTGTTTTATGTTGAATTCAGAGGTGGTGCAGAGGCAAATGAATCATGAATTGATGACCCAAGTTTTTTGGTGGCTAAGATAAGGGGAAACCACGTGATTCCCACATGGTTATAATGGAGCATGAATAAATAAATAAATAACCATGAATTTAGGAGGAAAGAGAGGACTTTGGCCTTGCCTATTGCACACAGTACTGTTTCATTGAGTGTTGAATCCTTTTCTATCATCTGTCTTTTCTTCTCAATCCATTTTATTTATATTTAATTCTACAGTCATTTCCTTTTCTTTATCTCCAATCTCTATCTCTTTCTCCATCAAAATCCTCCCTCCTTCTATCTCTTATCCTTTTTATGATTTTCTTGTCACTGCCCTTGTTTTTTTTAATTACCGAATTATACAATCAATAGTGGCTATGATCTTAATAAAGATTGATGTATCGAGATTTTGAGTGTTTAGATTCAGGTTTTATCATACATGTTTATGCGCGTAGGGTTCTTAATCTATGTGTTAATATGGTTTCAAGTTTTATTATATGCTTGAATTGACAGATTCCGATTGTAATTATATAAATGTATTGATTGCAAATATAATTAATTTCATTTGCGCATTATATGGTTGATTTTAATTATAGTTATACAAATACAACTCAATATTCAAATATATATACCATAACACACGCACCCATTTAAACTATTACATAAGTGCGACCTACGGATTGATCTTATGACTTTAAAAAAATACTGGGTTCAAATTGTTATATATATTAAACCCTAATTAGCAACATAAACAAATACTGTTAGTGGGATTTGAAATATCAAAATTATATATAATGAGTCAAAAGAATGTCTTGTGGTTTAAGTGGTGGCCTCAAATATATATTCTACATAGAAAAGAGTGGGACAAAGAGGGGGAAAAATCAAGGATGTCAGAGACCAATTTTAAAGAATGAAGGGTCAGTTTCGAAAATTCATAGACTGCAATGTCTCACAAAGAAAGCAAAGAAACCACCCTTTAAGGATTCCATGTCTCATTATAGAACATGTCACAAAAAAAGTTAGCAAGATCGATCCCACACTTTGTACTATAGGCTTTTATGCAAGTATTAAAATGGGATTCATTTATATTGTAATTATAGTATTAAAATACCCTATTTTTATTGACATAAAATAAAACTTTTAACATGCTTTTTTTTTCTAACCCAAGTATGGGTGTTTTGTATCAAATTTGTTGTAATAATTTACAAGTTAAGAAAAATGAAAATTAGGTGTTAAATTTTTAATTCCAGGTTTATATTAGAAAATTATTTCATAAATGAGTAAAATTAATAAAAGTAAATATTGATTTTTGAAAAAAAAATTTAGTTTTAATCTTATTAGTATATATAGTATTTTATATAAATTTTTAGATGAAAATAAATATGATAATTTGAAAAAATTTATTTTAAAAAGAGTAATTTATTCCAAATTTAGTTTTTGTTAATAAAATAAAATTAACTTAATATTTTTTAACCTTAAAATATATACCTACCTATTTGTCTTACTTAATTTTTTTTCAAAATTTTATATTAAATAAAATATTAAAATAATTATCAAACATATTTAAAATATTAAAATTTGAAAATGGTAGTGAAGTCTTTAATGGTTTATTTTAAAATAAATATTGTGTGATTATTCTATGGAAGACCTTAAAAGAATAAATAAGACAATTAATTGGCTCAATTATGCCCTTATCCCTACACTTCTCAAACTTTTGAAATTTAGTCCTTCCACTTGTATTTTCAGGAATTTAATCCTTTCACATGCGTGATTTAAAATTTAAAATCCTATCGAACTAATGGGTTTCCGTTAAATTTGAAAATGCAACATTTTAATATTCAAAGTTTTTAATTAAAAATCAAAATCCAATTGATCACATACATTTAATTTTAATATAAATCAATCGACAATGTTATCAATAATTAAAATATGTCATGGGTTTTGTACTCTTACTAAATTTGTAATTTAATCCCTTTATCTTATTTCTAAGAATTTAGTCCCTTCACTTTTCAAATTTTAAAATTCAAGTCTAATATTATCATTGTTAACAAGCAATTTTTATTTATTTAAAAAATATCATAACAACAAATTTAACAATGTTAATAATTGGACTTAGATTTTAAAATATGAAAAATGAAAAGAACAAATTCCTATAAATAAAAATACGAGGACTAATTTGAAATTTATGAATATTTTAACCCATTATCAATACAGTTATATAAAAAACTAAAAATTTAAAAGTGGGAAGAGTAGAAGCATTAGAAACAAAATTAGAGGTTATTAATTGAAGGGATGGAAGTACCCTTATTTCTAGGGGTGAGGGGTGTAGGGGGGGTGGGGTCCATTTATAGAAACTGTCTGAAAACAACATGCAGATAAAAACATGCAGAGGGTGAAATGAATGAATGAATGAATGGCAGATGATCTTAAAGCCCCCCTCCCCCTTCACTGTCTCTGCTCAAAAAGCGTTCCTTGGATTCCTCTTCATATAGAGAGAGAAAGACAGTAAATGATTAATATAAAAAAGCAAAGTAAAAAAGGAAGGTGTTTGAAGAGCTTCATTCATGGCTACCCCCTGCTTCTTTTTCTCTCTCTTTTTTTTTTTGGGTCCAATCTGCCATTTTTTGTTTTTATTCACTACATTTCTGCCCACTTCCTCCTTCTTATGGTTGTCGTTAATTCAGATCCTCCCAACAAACCTTACTTATTTTTTCTTTTATCTTTTATATATATAAAGAGTCAGTCGAAAATATTCTTAAACATGGTACAAGATGGCAAATCCATTCTTAATATTTTGGTTGATAAGGAGGGGGTGGAACAGCACGTGACACCCATTTTGTATACAAAAGATAATTTCTAATTATAATTATGATTCTAATCCATAATCTTTTCTTAATTATATATACTTTGCATTATGATTTTTTTTTATTTTATTTTGATGTGCATGTGCATGCACACGTGAATTGACGCGTATACATGAAAACAATAATCATGGTTTTTTTTTTGGGAGCTAATAATCATGTTTTATTATTGTTTATATATACTTTAATTTTTTTTCTTGGACTTGGTATATATGATTATTAAATTTCATTTAACTTTCCGACCATTCTCGAACTACTTCATTATGATTTGGTCCTTTGTTTTTTTAAATAGAAAACAAACTTTTGTTTCTTTTTTTGTCCTTAAATTGTGTATTTGTTTACATGTTCTTGTTAAATGGGTCACTGATTTCATAATTCATCTCTCAAACCCTCATTTCCTCCTCCTTTCACTTCATTGTGAAATATACATATACATGCATACATGAAAAGGTTTTTTTTTTTAAATGTAAATTTGATTTTCCCTTTCTTTCTTCAATTAAATAAGAATTTTTATGGCGGATTGAATTTTAGTTCAATTGGGATTTTTAATTGTAGGAATTAAATTCAATTAAACAACGAACAAAGTGAAAAAATAAGAATTGAAAAGATCGAACATGCAAATTTACATAAAAAAATTCTAGGAAAAATAAAAAACCTCATGTAAAAGGAAATTTCACTTTAATAAAGGAGAACACAAAAGATGGAGATAATTAAAAAAAATCGAAGCCTTACAAGAAAAAAAACCTTCGAAACAAAGAACAAAATTTTCTCAATCTACAACAGTTCTAGGTTAATCAGAATTTAAGTAAGAAACTAAAAATAGAGTTTAACTGGGAGAAGAAGCTTGCTTCCACAACATAAGTTGTGTCTTCGTTATTAAATCTTAGGTTTACAATTTAGGATTGGGTAATCTATAAAAATAGTCACTTTTGTTTGCCTCAAGTTACATTTTAGTCACTTATGTTTGAAATGTTACGTTTTAGTCACTTATGTTACTATTTTATTACGAAGTGATCACTCTACCGTTAAGTTCCGTTATCACTCTAACGGTAATCCTACGTGGCAGTCCAACTAGATTTTAGATGCCAACTTGGATTTCTAAATGGGTTGGAAATAGATTTTTAATTAAAAATTTAACTAATTAAAATTTTTAAACCTAAACCTTAAGTAAGAAATTAGTTCATCTCCTCTTTTTAATTTTTCTTCAGTCTCTTCTTTTTTTCAATTTTTTTTTCATTTGATTGGAAAAACTATTATTAAGATCAAAATAGTTGAAATCAAATTAATTGCTTCATAAAGATGGATTCAATGGAGGGTTCAGGTATGTCTTCTTTGCATTCCTCTATCTCTTTTATTCAATATTGAAAAACAAAAGATTAGATTTTTTATTATTTAATGAAAACCCTAAATTAAAATTCTTGATATGAATATTAACAACTAAAAGAATTTCAGATCAGAAAAAAGAGATACCCACAAAGGGATTGTGAACAAACAATCCGATTCAGATCAGAAAAATCGAATTGAGAAACGAATTATTCAAGAACGTGAAGAATTGGAAAATACAATGATTAGGAACAAAAACGATTATCATCTTCTTATTTGTCGACAACCACTTCATTTTAAGTTTTAGAACATAAATTTGTCGGTGAAGAAGACATACCTGGACCCTCCATTGAATCCTCTTTTATTTTTGTACGTGAATAATTTTTTTTATGATAATAGCTTTTTTAGTCAATTAAAAAGGAAAACTAAAAAAGGGGGAGATGAACGGTTTTCTAACTAAGATTTAGGGTTTAAAATTTAAAATTAATTAAATTTATTTAACAAAAAATCTATTCTCATCGCATTAGGAAATCCAAGTTGGTACTTAAAATCTATTTGGACTACCACGTAGGATTACCGTTAGGGAGATAACGGAACTTAACGGAAGAGTGATCACTTCGTAACAAAATAATAATATAAGTGACTAAAACGTAACATTTCAAATATAAGTGACTAAAATGTAACATGAAATAAACAAAAGTGACTAATTTTTGTAGTTTACCCTTTAAGATTAGTATCGAGTAGGCTACTAATGGAATTTTTTTGATAAATTTTCAAGTTTTATGATATTTATATTTTTCAATTGGGTAAATACAAAAGGCATAGTTGAGGGTAAACAAGGCCTTAGACCCCTTTGTGATCGTAGCATTTTTTTAAAGGTCAAATATTCAATTTAGTCCTTTTTAATTTTTATTTAAATAGAACAATTACAATTTTGATCATTTTCAAAAGTTTAAATTTTAATTTAAATAATTTTATTACAAATATTTTTAGCCTTGCACCCACAATTTTTTTAGTTTTATCTCAATCCCTCCATCACATAACTCAAAAACAAATGCAGGATATTACCATGTGTCATTATAATATATTTATAAAAAAAGACATATTTAATATTTTAGCATCATAAACTTGCTTGCGAATTTTATTTTCATGGACAATGTATAGAATAATTGTCCATATTACCAAATAATGATATGTTATTTTAACTAAAAATTAGATGAAATATTTTGTGTAAATATATATTTTGATGTATTAATAATTCATATAATGTTTTATCATAACCTTTTTGAATTTGTCAAGGTTCAAAAAGAAACAAAAATGTGAAAATATTTGACAAAATTTGAGTTTGGGCCCAGTTCCTTAAATGCCATTAATTTCCCACTCATTCAAAGGTGGAGGAAAAGGGTGATGTCCATGGGCCACATGTATCTTCATATTGCACATGATTAATTGGTTGAAAAAGTAAATTTAAATAAAATAAAATAAAATAAAAGAGTATGAAAAATGGGCTTATAATCATTAATTTCTTAAATAGCCCAATCAAGATAACAATGATTTTTTGGCCCATTTCCACCAATTACTTCACTTAAATACCACTTCTTATCCCACTATTGGTAAGAAAATGATTTCCTTATCACTTCCAAATCATTTGCAATTTATAAATATAAATAAACTTCACTTCAACTACACTCTTTTTACATTTAGCTTTGGGGTCAATCAAGGTTAGTGAAACCCAATCTTTTGGGTCAAAATCCCACTATTTTCAAACTAATAATTAATCATGATTTTTTTTTACCTTAAATCATCTCTAGATTCTCCATAAAATATTCAATTATTTTATCCTTAGTTTAACATAACAACTCACCAATAGTTTTGTCATGATTATCATTACACTATTTTCTATATCTCCACCATTCCATCCTATTGGATTCTTTTTTTTTATTGCATTGATTTTTCAATGAAACAAAAAAGTACTTTGTACTTGTATGTGTATTAAATTCTCTCTAAATTTTGGCATACTTTAAGCAAAATATCATATTTTGAAAATACATATATCTTAATTTTTTAAAGATAAAATTTGGGGTTTAATCTAAATAATAGTAGTGAATTTTGATCTTGTGCATATATATTGTTGACTTAAAGTCGAAAATTAATTTACTGTAAGTTAATAATTTGATCTTAAAACAACCAAAAATTTTATTCATAAATTTGTATGATACTACTCAAAATAACTTGAATTCAAAACCATTTGTAATTAGAAAATTTGGGTTAATGAGTGGGGACAAAAGCTTGTGGTTGCCATTGAAAGGTAGGCAGGCCACTCTGGCATGCCAACCACATTGCATAGACAAATATAGCTATTGCAAAGGCAAAGGGAAACACAATCAATGATAATGGTATAGGCAAAAAAACATGGGTAAACCCTATAACATGAAAAATTAAAATGGGGATTAAGGAGAAGAAGTCACATGATTTTTTCTTTTAAGCCAATATTGTGTTGATGGGATTGGCTGTCTCATTGGGTTGTTTTTTTTCTTTTTCAAAAGTTGAAACATTAAATAAATCTTGTCTTTGTGAGAACATTTGGTGGCTAATTGTTTTAGTAATGTCATGTGTCAATCTTTGCTAATCAACCAATGAAAATTGTGTTTTTTTGGGGGGTTGATTTTGAAGCAGACGAAGGGAGCAGAAGGATGCAAAAAAAGTAGGAATCTTTCACATGTCAATCAGTGGTTAAATTATTGTGAGGGTTTTAGGGATTGGATAAGCTTAAAAACCCACATGGCAAACACACTCCATTAATAATGAAAGAAAATGAAAGGAAAAAAAGAAAAGAAACATGTTCAAAGTTAGTGATGATGGGTCCATTTTTGTATAATTATATGTTTAAAGACTTGTGCATAAGTAACATCTTAAAATGTCCTTATAGATCACATCTCTTTCATATCCAGATGGATTTTTATTAAATTTATTTATTATTTATGTGTTATTTTATTTGTGATTTGATTTTCAGATGGGTATGTATCGACGGTATGATGTGGTGCGTTTAACTTACTTTTAGTCTTACATTACAGTATCGCTATAATATTTAATTTCACCGTTACCGTTATTTTTACACTAACTACAAATAAATATACTGCTTATCTAAACCCACCCTTAGTTTTATTAGGAACACTTCTTTATTTATAATTAGGGGAAGAAGAAAGAGGTAGAGAAAAAAAAAACCATGCAAGCCAATATCATCAAAATTAGATTCATTCAATTATTTTTTTATATGTAGACAAAGAATTATTAATTTATGATTTAAAGAAATTGTTGATTTTTAGAACAAGGGTCTAAATAGTATTTGATTAGATCATTAATGTATAAATAAATTTAAAATTTTAAATTAAAAGAGTGTTCTATAGTGAGAAAAAAGAGGCATCTTCTAAATACTTTGAACGTATATTGCTACATTTCATAAAATCGAAAACTTGAGTTGTGAATATCTACGTTTGAAATTTACAACTCATAATTATATACGTGGGTTTTCGAGTCTTATTATGTGTTGTTCTCATTAGGGGTGTTCAAACTATCCGTTCGGTTAATACTCGAACCGAATTACCCGAATGTAAAAAAAATTTAACCGTTAATTGAACCGAAGTTTTTTCCAAATACATTAACCGAAGAAATATTTTGGTTAATTCGACCAGTTAACCGAATTAATTGAAATTTATATGTTATTTTGTCTTTTGATTAAAATAAGTATAAAACATATAAAATATGTTAAATGGAGGCGAAAATAACAAATAATACATTAGAAACACTACATAAATCTTGAAAGTTAACAACCAAACAAAAAGTTAACAATTATATATAATATATATTATTTATTTTGGTTAATTACCCAATTTCGAATCAAATTAACCAATAACCGAAATTTTAAAAAATCATTAACTAACTTTAGACCGAACAAAATTCGGCTACCGATCGATTAATCGAATTAGATCGATTTAGTCAGTTAATTTGATTTTAACTGAACTATGAACACCCCTAATTCCCATGTGTGAAATTTTCAGTTAGTCAAATTTAACCTGAACTGTTCCAATTCTTAATCCGTGCTATAATTGTTTGATTTTACAATTTGTTCCAATTCTTACTTTATCTGTCCTATAATTGTTTGATTCTACTCTTTATGGTTGTTCGAACATGTACTTTTATTTGTGCTTTGACTGAGTTTGTAAAATTAGAAAAAAAAACTTTGTATTAGTGAATTATAATTAATTTATAAATTTCCCAGGGTTAAAATATATATTATTTTAAAATTTTTAGAGAAAGCAAACTACAATTTTATATTTCTGGGGACAAAATTATTTTCTTTGATTAATATCTATATTTATATAAGATTCAACATGAAAATTTGATATTTCTCTCTCACCTGGCTTTCAATCCATAATTCAAAAAATGTTGAATCTTGCCTGAAAATTTGCCCATAAAAGCCCAATGCTTAAATTAAAATCCAAACCACAGTCTTTTGGGTGGAAACCATTATAGGATAGCCCACTTCTAAACTAAGTTGGGTTTCTGGCCCAACATGTAATTTCAATATGATATTTATACACTACTTTATTTGATAGCTTATATTTGCATATTAATAATTAGTACATATACTTATATACTTTTTATTATGGAAAAAAATATGCAATTGATTTATTTTATAAATAAATAATGTCAGAAACATTAAGCTCAATTGAGGACTTCAATGAATTTTTATTATTATAGAAAAGTATAGCATAAAGCGAAAACAATAATCAATTAACATTTAATTTGATATTGATATTGACACAATACGATTAATTATCAATAAATTTGAACCACAATCTAAACATCTTTAAATATGTGTAGATTTAAACTTCTTGTTACAACGCATTTAACCATCTGATTAGAAACAAGTTATTGCATTTAGCTTTTGATACCCATTTTTTAAAACAAGATACCATCAATTCATTTATAGGTTACATTCATGTGTTGTATTTTGACAAGTTGAATATGCTTATTATTATTATTATTAAAGTTAGTATTTGATAAATTAATAATATATATTTTTTATTTCACAAGTAATTTTAAAAAATTGTCACTTGTTTTTTTAGAATATATTTTTTAAAGATTTTACTATAACACTATAGGATATTTGTCAACCCTTAACTTTACACATGGAGTCTAAAAACTCCACTAGCACTATACCAAATATATTATTCCTTTTATTTATATTTGCCCATTAAGGTTTTATCTTGATTGGGTCCCTAAGTGTATCAAGTAACCCATCCTCGTCAAGAATTTTCATCTCCATCCTTGCTCTACGACTCGCTACAGGTACAAAACCCAAAATCATCCCCAGCCGCACCACCCATGTGGGCCCCTAGATCCACCTAATCCTCACTATACCCGCCCCGTGACCCACTTTATATAATATATTTATAAGTATTAGTGAAATAAATATAAACTAATTTTTTTATGAAGAACGTATGAAATACTTATCTCTAGACTCCCACCACATATGTGACATTATTCTAACTGTCACCATTTAAAAAAAAAGTTGTCGCGACCCTTTAATTGGTAAATAAAATATAACTTCAACACGAGTTTACAAAGTTCAGAAAATAAAATCCTTACATAATATCTAAATACAAATAATTTCTCAAATACATCATAAATGTCTTCAAATGCAACACAAGTGTAAAAATTCCAAAAATCAATCAATATATGTCACTCCCATTGCTTCTGTATCACATTCATCTTTTAATTCTTCTATCAATTGTGAACATTATATCTCTTTAACTTCACTTGAACTTACATATGAGAAACTGTGTTGAGTACTCTCCTTTTTTTTTTCTAACAGAAAAATAGTGAATGCGAGCTAAGTACGGTTACCAAATTAAATTTTTATAAATATTTATTTTTTAAATAGGCTTATTATATTATGTAGAGCGGGTGGGGATGGGATAGGTACAAGGTAATACCCACGCCTGCCTCATCACTCACGGTAGGTTTAATTTTTGTCTCTATTCTTGCCCCACCACCCGTGAAAACTGCACCTGTCCCTGCCCAATTAGGTATGAAGTGAGGTGAGACCCTGCGAAACCCACCTCACTGATGTCCCTAATTTACCCTATCATCATTTTTTGAAAAGTTAAAATATATTAAAATCTTTATATTCTTTGTACATTTAAAATTTAATCTTTTTATATTTATTTTAAAGAATTTAGTCCATTTACTATTTAGACTTAAAAATACAACTTCAATTATTAATTTCGTAAATTTTTTTCAGTTAAATCTAAATTCATTACAATATCAATATTATTCTTACGTGGCTATGAAATAATAAAATTTATTTTATTTTAAAATATTACACTAGTCAACTGCATTAATAATTAAACATAAACTTTGGAATTTGGAAAATAAAAAACTATACTTCAATCATATTTTAATTTCTGTCAACTCGTAATGGTCGGTTTGACGTAGAATTACGTGTTTTGTGCGTCACAAATCATTTTATGATGCAAATGTGGAAACCAAACAGTTGGTATATGCAAATGCAGAGCCTAAAACAAATAATTATATCAATCGGTCAAAATGTTCGGCTTATTTAAGCTACATCATTTTTTAATTTTTCTTTTCTATTTTTAGGCAAATTTAACCACTATTATTTATATATTTTGTCAAAATTAATGATCATAATTATATTTTTGAGTCTTTTGTCAATTAATTTTTAGTTTTTTTTCTTAAACTTTTTTTCTAACAGACTTGATGAAAGTACTGTTAAAAAATTTTAATAGGGATGATTGTAGAATATTTTTAATGAGATCTAATTTATTACTTAGGTAATTCAATAAGATAATTACATGTAAAAATAATAAAATAAATAAATTATACATGGAATTAAAAAAATAACTCTTAATTTAAAGAAAATAAACGTAATTATCTAAAAAAATATTTTAAAATGAATGCATAGTTTGTTTACTGAGAGGTTTCAAAAAGATAATTAATAAATCAAACCGAAAATATTGAATGTTTGCGTTCATTTTGAAACATTTTTTATATAATTACGTTTAATTTCTTTAAATTAAGAGTTATTACTTCATGAATTATTTATTTATTTATTTTATTATTTTTCACATGTAATTATTTTATAGGGTTATCTAAGTAATAAATTACATCTCATTAGAAATATTCCACATATGAAATTCCACATCATCCCGTTAACTCTTTTAACGACACCTTCATCAAAACTGTTAAAAAAAGCAATTTGAGAAAAATATAAAGGTTAATGGCCGAAAAGGCTCAAAAATACAATCAAGGCCATTTTGACAAAACAAGTAAATGTTAGTGGCCAATTTGTCATTAAGCCTATTTTTTATTACTCGAGCTTTGCTCAGGTCAAGTCATAAAAAGCCTCCTGCAGACGCTATACGCCCAATCATTCCGGATAATGCGGCTGTTGGCATAGAGTTAACCGATGCTTATTCCCAAGATACCATCATTGCTTCTTCTCCGGGAAAAGAAGTTCACGACCCGTGGACTTTCTATCTCCACGCGGCATTGCTCCGTCAGGCGTTCGCCCATTGCGGAAAATTCCCAAGTGCTACCTCTTGTAGGATTTTGGGTCGTGTCTCAGTCCCATTGTGGCTAATCATCCTTTCGGACCAGCTACTGATCATCGCCTTGGTAAACTATTGCCTCACCAACTAGCTAATAAGACGTGAGCCCCTCCTCGAGCGGATTCTCTCTGTTTTCTAATTGAGATTGATCGAATTAATTGCCATTAGAGAGGCTCTCTCTTTACTGAAGAATTAAGGTCTCGATAATGTTGTTGTGGAATCAAATTATAGTGATATTATTATTGTGCTAAATTCTTCTCACTTTGATATTTCTGAATTTGGTATTGTTGTTTAATATTGTTTGCTATTGAAATATTCATTTCATCAACAACTGTTTTTTTAACAGTATTAGACCAACTATTAATAAGGCGGCTCGAGCTTGCTAGGGTCACTTTGTTACATGTTAATTATCAGGAGGGGGAAGTCCCTCCCACGTTCCTTTTATCTATTTTTGCCGCGGATATTTCTTCTTCTCTAAGTGCTAATATTAAGGGTTTAGGGATGAGGAAAGGGGATAAATTTGTTGGCTTACATACTACTTATCCCTTAATATTATTACTTGTTTGTCTTTCTTTTGGTTTAAAAAAAAACCTTTTTATTTTAAAATATTAATTCAATTCAATCTAATTTCATAAAAAAAACTATCAAATTAGAATCTAATTGAAAGAAAAAGTACATATTAATTTTTGAATAAAGTAAAAACATTTAAAAATTAAGGGTAATCTATAATAATAGTCATTTTTGTTTTCCTCAGGTTATATTTTAGTCACTTATGTTTGAAATGTTACGTTTTAGTCACTTATGTTACTATTTTGTTACGAAGTGATCACTCTACCGTTAAGTTCCGTTATCTCTCTAACGGTAATCCTACATGGCAGTCCAACTAGATTTTAGATGCCAACTTAGATTTCTAAATGGGATGGAAATAGATTTTTAATTAAAAAATTTAATTAATTAAGATTTTTAAACCTAAACCTTAACTAAAAAATCTGTTCATCTCCTCTTTTTAATTTTTCTTCAGTCTCTTCTTTTTTTCAATGATTTTTTTTCATTTGATTGAAAAAACTATTATTAAGATCAAAATAGTTGAAATCAAATTGACTGCTTCATAAAGATCGATTCAATGGAGGGTTTAGGTATGTCTTCTTTGCATTCCTCTATCTCTTTTATTCAATACTAAAAAACAAAAGATTGGATTTTTTATTGTTTAATAAAGCCCTAAATTAAAATTCTAGATATGAATATTAACAACTAAAAGAATTCCAGATCAGAAAAAAGGGATACCCACAAAGGGATTGCGAACAAACAAGCATATTCAAATTAGAAAAAATCGGATTGAGAAACTAATTATTCAAGAACGTGAAGAATTGGAAAATACAATGATTGTGAACAAAAACGATTACCATCTTCTTATTTGTCAACAACCACTTCATTTTAAGTTTTAGAACATAAATTTGTCGATGAAGAAGACATACCTGGACCCTCCATTGAATCCTCTTTTGTTTTTGTAGGTGAATAAATTTTTTTGATGATAATAGCTTTTTTAGTTAATTGAAAAAGAAAACTAAAAAAAAGGCGGGATGAATGGGTTTTTAACTAAGATTTAGGGTTTAAAATTTTTAATTAATTAAATTTATTTAATAAAAAAATCTATTCTCATCCCATTAGAAAACCCAAGCTGGCACTTAAAATCTAGTTGGACTGCCACGTAGGATTACTGTTAGGGAGATAACGGAACTTAACGAAAGAGTGATCACTTCGTAACAAAATAATAACATAAGTGACTAAAACGTAACATTTCAAACATAAGTGACTAAAATGTAACCTGAAACAAACAAAAGTGACTATTTTTGTAGTTCACCCAAAAATTAAATATTGAAAGCTATAATAACTTATTTGACCCTTCAACTTCATAAAAAAGAAGAAGTTATTTTAGTATTTTTCACTTTTTTAGTTCTTAATCTTGTGTTATTTGTCAAATCACCCAAACATAGATGAAAAAATTAATGTTTGTTAACTTTGCTAATGCGGCAAACATCAGCAAATAATTAATTTTTAAAAAGTTTAAAAATTATTTAGAAAAATAAAACACTATATTCATAGGGGCGAAGCTAGGAAAAAAATTTTAAGAGGCCGAAATTAAATTGTCTATATTTTTATAAATTTTAAAGGATTAAATCAAAATTTTATCATTTTTAGGGGGCTAAAGTATAATTTTACTTTTATTAATTTAAAAATTTTAAAAATTTAAAGGGCTAAAATAATAAAATTTCTATTTTAGGGGGGGGTTGGCCCTATCAGCCCTCCTAAATCCGCCTCTGTATTTCTATTCATTTTTAGATGATTTTACAAATAATGTAAGTTTAAGAGTTAAAAGAGACAGAAAAAATAAATTAAAGACTAAAATTAATTTTTTTTAAAGTTGGAGTGCTAAAAAATCATTATACCATATTAAAAATATAAGTAATTTCGATTGGTATGGTGTTGATTTCATTATATACTTTTTGAGTAAATTAGAAATAATTATATTATTTATTGCATGTTGATTACTTTTTAGAATTATATTATAATATGAAAGAATATATCGCCATGGTTGGCGCGAACAATAGGAGCCTCGACAAGGTAGGGTGCTGTGACCAGTGAGAGCATGCAGTGGTCAACAAAACCTACGACAAATATGTATATATTGTCGGTATTTATTGTACGACAAATTGGACTTTAGGCTGAAAGCCCATTTTTTTTATCATAGTTCTTTTATAGATGAAAATCATTTGTTGAAAAGAAAGGATAAATCTTAAATTTATAAAATTTAATTTAATGTGTAATTTGATATATGAATTTTAATTTGAGATTATTATACACATAAAACTTTGATTGTAGTTCAAATTATCTGTTGAAACTTTGAGATGGAGCACCACATCAACGTCGTTAACGGTTACATCAGTATTGTAACTATCAAAGATGGAAAATATTTGTCAAAGAGCTTAATTGATGCAATTTGAGATTTAAGTGCTTAATTGACATTTTTACGAAAGTTTAAGGGCTTATATACCCCTTTAGCCTAAATTTTTTAATTTTTAAGTGATAATGTGACACATATCCGAGTGTTACATCATCAAAGTTTTATATTTTTCAAGTTTAGGACTAAAATAGACTTAATTATCAAGTAAAGTGCCAAAATAGATAAAAAAAAGTATTGGTACCACAATAAACCTAATTGCCAAATTTAGGGACCAAAATTATATTATCTCAATTTTGAAAGAGTTTGGACGCGATTTGAAATTTTGAATCAAACTACGTCGCGTGTCCTATTTTAATATATCATAGGGAAACAAATGCGTCGAGTGAGCCTTTAAATTTTCATATGGTTCGCCGGTTCTACTGATTCCTATGTCTTCAAACCTTTTGAGGACTAAAACGAAAGCAAATAATTGCTTCTAAAAAGTAATATGAAGGCCTAACATTTCAAATGTCACATCAAACTTTGGTTAAAATTGAATTAATCGACCGAATTGATGTAATTTGATTAATCGATTAGTTAACTGATCTAGTCCAGTTGGAGATCGGTTAAAGGTTTTTTAGAATTTTGCTTAATGGTTAATTCAGTTCGAAATCGGGTAATTAATCGAACTTAATAAATAATATTTTACATTATATGTATTAATCTATTACTAATTTGGTTAATTCAGATAATTCGGTCAAATGAACATTATTAAATTATTATTATTTTTGATATGTTTTATACTTGTTTTAACAAAAGAAAAACAAAACAAAACAAAACAAAACATATAAATTTTGGTTCGGTTAACGGTTAAAGAATTAAAAAGTTTGATTAATTCGATTAATACTAGTTTGATTTGATTAACCATTTGAACACCCCTAATATCAATATGTTAAAATAAGTAATTTTTTCGGTTATTAGAATTGTATTATGACAAAATTTGAATTTAGTCCATATATTTTAAAATCTAAAAATTCAAGTCTCTTATAAGTTAAAAATCCTAATTCAATTATTATCATTGTAAATCGTTTTTGTCAAAATTTGTCAACTTAACATGTTTGTTTTTTGTTAATCATACACTACATCATATAAATACAGTCTAATAAAAACTCTAAATTGACAAAATTTGATAAAAAATACTTACGATTTTAATGATTGAATTGAGAATTTGAAATGGAAAAAGTATGAGGATTATATTTTTAACTTTTAAAGTACAAAGATTAAATCAAGTAATATTTCAAAATTTTTCTATTTTTTTTTGCCAGTTTTACTCAAAGTCTATATATGTCAAGCAATTTGCTGATCTAATTTACTATTCACAAAATAATAAAATAATATATTAATATATTCATGTAAATATAAAATTTAAAGATTTTTCGATTTTAAATTTAATGTGTTCAACTATTGAATATTAATCATATAAAATATTATGAATATATGCATAATTATCAGTTGTTATAGTTGGAGCCTAAACAAGTAAGGCATTAATGGGTAATATATCAGAATGTTGTCAAATTCATCACTTGAAGAATTATGATTTGATTGGTTTTCTAGAAATGAACCGATTTTAACTGCATCATATTACATAAAAGCACATAACAAAATATTTAAAAGTCAGGTTTCACTAGGTCTAAAATTGAAATAAAGTTGTATTTAAAGCTTTAAAGTTTTTTTTAATAATTTTATTATATTTTCTGATTATATATGTTTTTTTTATATAATGCTTAGAATTACTCACAGTCCCTTCTCAACTCGCTTTAGCAAATTCGAACCCACGCTATTCTGTTCTGACAACAATGTTGATGCCAATTAACTAAGACTCAATCGACAAAGTTTTAATATTTTTAAAAAGTGAAAATGAAAGCGAATTATACAAAACTTACTTTAATGCCTTAAATTGTTGAGGAGAAAAAGAAAGTTATTATAAGACGAGGTAATTCTAAGGTAACACCTTATTATAGTGAAATTTATGGGTCATTTTTAAATTAGCGACTGTAGTTAAAAGATAAAAAAATGAGAAAATTGTAACCATTTGATCAAACCACGTCAGAAATTAAAAAAGCAATCCTTGATTACACACCACTAGTAGGCATTTCTTGCTACTTGAACTCATAATGTAAATATAGGATGAACACCTTTAATTAATAAGCCAAACATTGGGTTGAATGAAAATACATATTGTGAATCATATATGTGGGGGGATTTTTAAGATTTTTGGATTTATAAGTAATCGGATGTTTAATAAAAATTTTAAACTATCGAAATGCATCCTTAAAATAATTATATTTGATATAATGTCCCATTAGAGGAAAAATACATTTAAGTATATGCTTGAATCCAAGGTTTTTTTTTTGGTTATAATAGCAATATCTTTTTTTTCCTTTTATAAGAGATTATAAGTGAAATCTCAAATAAAATATAATTAGAATCAATCAGTTTTCAAAATTGAAATATACACGTACTTAAATCAAAATAAATATGAGAGAAAACTCACACACAAATTGATCTTTTTTGTTAAAAATTTTATTAAATTGTACTGTAAAAAAAACTGGTATGATAGATAAAATAACTAGATAGTGACATGTGGCATACCACATGTACCTTATACTGATGTGTAAAGATCAAATTTTAATAGTAGAGATGAAAAGAATTTTTAACAAAAATGATCTGTTTGCTTATTAATTTAATGTACATAAACTAATTTACTAATTTTTTAAATAAATGGGACACAATACAATTTAACTCTTAATAGAATTCCTCATATTACTTTTACCTAGATGAAACTAGCCATGGCAAATTAATTAAATAATCTTTTAAATTTGTCGTCATATTAGAAAACCTCTGACACATTCTAAATTTCTAGCTCTGTGATGTTCATGCTTTCTCAACTTTCACAGCCATTTTTTGTCGCACGATGAAAATGACACTTCACAAAGATTTAGACTTGTATCTCGCGTTTGCATGCATGCTCCATTTCGAACCTTCTAAGCCTCTGATGTTCGATTATCTATTACCCATTTCCGATCAATCCATAAGCCTTTTCGCGATCATGTTGAAAATATGATGCTTATAAATAAGGTCATCAATCCATAATCCTTGCATTCAACAAAAGTGCTTTGTTCTAAATTCATTTCTAGCTATTCATAATCTTCTTTCAACTATGCCTTCTTTTGAGAAATACCTGACCGAGGTTGATGTTAAAAAGCAAGTAGCGATTCCGAGCGACTTCGTGCAGCATCTGCCCGATTACGAAGGGGGACGAACAATAACTTTTCCGGTGCACGATGTTTCCGGTAAGGTTTGGGAGAACTTTGGATATTATATTAGGAAAGGGGATGATTATCCAAAGCCAGTGTTTCAAAAAGATTGGCATAAATATGTTCGAGATAAACGTCTCAGGCCTGGTGATAAAATCATCTTTCGAGTTGAACGAAATGGTGATAATGGTGCACCCATATATACAATTGCAGCTCAAAAGAAGATTGAACTTCTTGGCTCCACCATTTGGTCCTCAGAGTTTTAGTCATTTTATATTTAAATTAATTTCGATTAAGTTCTTGTTGTTGTTGTGAATTATGATTATCTATTTTAATCCTTTAGTATTGTATTTTTTTTTTCAAATTTCATGCACTTCTATTGTAACTTTCATTTGAGTTTATGCATATTAATTATACTTTTTTTATATCTAGATATATGTATTCATCGTTTGTTTATCTCTCTGGTCAATCAATATTTCAATACAATTATCAAATATTTAATGCTTTTCATTTGTAGTAAAAAAAAATGTAAGGATAATTTTTTTTTCTTATCCACTCTCAGTAAATAATTTTCTTCACAAGTAAACCATTTAATTAGTTTTAATAATTAAAATATAATTTAAGGTGAGTCAAACTTCTAATCTTATTTTAACTCCACAACAGATAGGATAATAATCCTTAATAATTTTCCCAAAAAGTTGATGATAAAATAGCTCCAAAGCTATCCTTAATAATCATTAAAGTTCTATAGACATTTAAACAATATTGGGTCTGTTTTACTCACTTAATTACAAAGTTTTTTGATTTAGTATCTGTTAAATCATTGCTTATGGACCCGAACATGGGTAATCTATCCATGACTAGGATGAAGCTTAGGTGAAATTAAGTTGAGATCTGAACCGATTGATATTGAAGGATTAGTAGGTGAGTTGTGATTAAGGGTGAAACGCCATTCAAATTTAGAGCTAGCTGGTTCTTTCCAAAATGCGTTGAGGCGTAACAATTGATTGAACATCTAAGGGTAAAAGCACTGTTTCGGTGTGGGCCGCAAGAGTGGTACAAAAAAAGTATGATTACAAGTATAATAACAAATTTAGCTCTTTAATAATTACAAGTTATATGAATTATGATTATGTATTTTTAATCCTTGATGTTGTATTTGGTTTTGGTAAAATTTCATGTACTCTTGATGTAATTTTCATTAGTATTGTTAGAGTTTAATTTCGATAATTTATTTCCAGTTTGGATTTAAACTCTGTTTTCAAAAATTCATGATAAATTCCTAAGCTAATCATTGGTATTTGGTTTCTAACCCTAATTTAAAAGGAAATGTAGATTGTAAGAATTTAGACATAAAACTAGAGCTTTTAAGGATGTTAAACCAAATATCATTTTGTTGCATTTCCCCTGTTTCTATTTACTATAAGCGATCAGCTTTGGGACAATGCACAAGGCAGAAAAACATAGATACATACATTGCAAAAACACAAATTTAACCAAATAGAAAGATTTAGGGACCAATATGATGTCAAAGAGCAAGGGGGGGGGGGTAATTTCAAGATCACAATTTGTAGCAGAGTACATTTTACGGTAGGCAATGGAACCTTGTGAATTTGGTTTTGGTTTGAACCGCTAAAAAACAATGGTAATGTAAAAAAATATATTGGAAAACTTATTGTTGGTAAAAATGGGAAAACAAAATTGGGTTGGGGTGATTGAAGGAGGGAGGTTAAGATGTGTAGCATGGCAACAGAGATCAACTTAGCAGAGCAAGCAATTCTCTAAAACACCTTTGTCAATATTAGAAAAATCTGTGTGAATTTAGGCCAAGGAAAGCTATTTATCATCCGATGGGAACGTTGAACCATTTGAGCACATTTCTTGCCGATGAAGTTCCAATGTCCTTGTCTCCGGATTACATAGTCCTGTGAAACAGGAGTAACGTTAGAACACAATGTATCTATAGCTTTCAAAACCATTGGACTATTGCACAACCGTTTTCAGCTTCAAAGATTCAGATATCCATATCACCGGCAATCTTTTATATCGGCAGATCCCATGGTGTTCTCCACCATATGAATGATGGAAACGTATAAAGAAAACTCGTGGGGCAAATATACCATTTATATTAAGCAAATCCTCAGGTATCATTTGCCGAACCTAACAAGCTCTGAAGTACTTTGGCAAGCTTGAAATGACTATTTGTATGCTTTAGTTGAGCACTAACCTGAACATTTGGGGATATCCAAGACAGCGATGAATGTAGTCGTACACTTTCGCTCACACAGTCTTCGGTTGTTCTCAAAGTTGACATTCATTGCAAGCATCTATGCAACGATTGTAACATCTTCGTTACTAAACATCCGAAAACTGCAATTCATACTAAACAGAAACGTAACAAATCAGAGATTTGAAAAGTAAGGGATGTGTCATTAGTAACGTCACCTCAACTACTGTTACGAAATGAGAAAAGACGTGTTGCAAAATAAACATTCGATTAAGCTTTCCAAATATTAAACTTTTCATTTAAGATAATCTACAATTTCCACTACAAGCAGCCCTCAATCTCTTCAATCACAACAGTGGAGGAGGGAAAGACAAAAGACTTGATCAGCATGCATAGTTTATTAGTTATAGTAGATGTATTTAGTGAACAAATTGATGGCCATGGCCGAACAAAAAAGAAATCAATCGTTTGAGTAATAATTTAGAATAAGCATGCAGAGTTCAAAAGAAGGGTTAAAATCAGCCAATGTTTGCAGGAAAAGCCTACACTGTCAGCCAGTGAAAACCCTGATCCCAATATGAGGAGGAGGGAACAAGAAACATAAGAAAAGAGAGAAATTGTTTAACAGACAGTTATGGGATTAGCTCTGAAATAAATATGAACACCACCTGTTGACTTGCAACAACATCAGCTGAAAGAGCAAAAAAAGGACCATAGGCATGAAGGAAGAACTCCGAGCCTAGTAGATAGGATAGTGGCTCATACTTGTAAGAATTTAGTCAATTCCAATCATTCTACAACATATGAATATCTGCAATAAATAAATCCTACCTTTTTGGTGTGATATACTCTAACACTAAATCTTGTCTAAAATGATTCAAAACAGAAAACCATGATATTCTTATCTTTTTAAATATCTTAAATCACATCCTCATCATCCTAAGAGTACACGTACAAGTAAAACACGGTAGAAAAATATAAATGGGAAAGGCACATTGCAACGTTCCATGCTAATGGTCCATTTCCATCAAAGGAGGGCACATAGAACAACATACATATAAGCGGGAAATGTACATTTATATACAATGTAGCCTTGCATGTGTACATACATTTCAAGGTATAAGGCAACATAGATCTTTAAATATGAAATTCATCTTTTGTCAAGGTAATTCAAGATCAATGATATCTTAATAGGTCATCTGTAAATGAAAGTTTCTGTTGTGCGGAAACGTGTGAAAGAGAAAAAATATTGTACTGAAAAATTACACTAAGTTCAATTCCCAGGAAAGAGAGGTAGATCACGAAGATCACTTAAATACCAAGTTTTTCCTAGCTAGAATATCCCTCTATCGTAATTTAATAGTACAATAAATCACTACAATCACATTCACAAAATATGTAAAATAAATAATAAAGAACACCAGAATTTTAACGAGGTTCAGCAAATTTTGCCTACGTCCTCGGGCACTACCAAATATATTTCACTCCAAAAATTACAAGTGAAATTTACAAATAGAGAGAGAGAATAATGCCTTAAGTAGAGAATGACAATTATGGGATGAAGAAAGTGAGAAATGGTTAGGCCTATTTATAGTTGAGGTTCAAGGATCAACTTGCAATGTCCCTATATAATTAGGGACCAAAATTGCAATTATCCCATGCCAACTTTTAACCCAACTTGCCAACCAATATTACTTTCTACTTTCGGTGCCCACCCATTTTGACTTTTCAAACAAATGGGTGGGTTCCAATAATCTCCACCTTGAAGATTTGATTAGGATAATCTTATCTTCACACAATTCTTTCTGCCTTTGACAACAATACTTGATAGTGCCTTCTTCAACTGTTAAACTTGCAGGATATTAATCAAGTTCAAACAATGTTCGAACTTGGTTGCTGTTACCACCTTGGTCATCATATCTGCGGGATTATCTGCAGTCTTGATCTTCTGAAGACAAATTTTCCCCTCTTCAATAATTTCCCGCACAAAATGGAATCGTACGTCGATATGCTTTGTACGTGCATGATAGACTTGATTCTTTGCTAAATGAATAGCACTTTGACTATCATAATACACGTTAATATGCTCCTGAACCAACGCCAAGGTTTTAGCCATACCTTGTAACCAAATAGCCTCCTTTACAGCCTCTGTTACAGCCATGTACTCGGCTTCTGTGGTTGACAACGCAACTGTAGACTGTAGTGTAGACTTCCAACTTATTGGTCCTCCAGCAAGTGTAAACACATAACCGGTGGTTGATCTTCGCTTGTCCAAATCACCGGCATAGTCAGAATCAACGTACCCAATAACACCTTTACCAAGTGTATTATCCTGCTTGAACAGTAATCCAACATCCACGGTCTTCTGAATATACCGTAGAATCCATTTCACAGCTTGCCAATGTCCTTTTCCACGATTATGCATATACCTGCTCACTATACTAACTGCCTGTAAATGTCGGGTCTTGTACACACTATTGCATACATCAAGCTACCCACTGCATTAGAATACGGAACTTGCAACATGTATTCTCATTCCGTATTCGTCGAAGGAGATAGTTGTGCAGAAAGCTTGAAATGAGAAGCCAACGAGGTACTTACAGGTTTTGTCTGCTCGTTCATGCCAAACTGCTGTAGTACCTTTTTCAAATACTGCTTCTGAGATAAGCTAACTCTATCATGAGCTCTATCTCTCCATATTTCCATGCCGAGAATCTTTTTAGCTTCTCCTAGATCTTTCATCTCAAACTCGAGATTGAGTTGAGTCTTCAATCTTTCAATCTCAACTTTGCTCTTAGATGCTATTAGCATATCATCAACATATAAGAGCAAGTATATGAAAGTTCCTTCTTGTAGTTTCTGAAAATACACGCAATGATCAAATTTACTTCTTGTGTACCTTTGCCCTTTCATGAACTGATCAAATCGCTTGTACCACTGCCTCGGAGATTGCTTCAATCCATAAAGTGACTTTGTCAGTTTGCAAACCCAATTTTCTTTTCCAGCAACCTTGAATCCATCTGGCTGAGTCATATAGATTTCCTCTTCCAAATCACCTTGTAAAAACGCGGTCTTCACATCAAGTTGAACTAGTTCAAGATCATATTGCGTAACCAATGCTAGCAAAATCCGAATAAACGAATGCTTCACAACTGGAGAAAACACTTCATTGTAGTCTATTCCTTCTTTCTGAGCGTAACCCTTTGCTACCAATCTAGCCTTGTATCGAATTTCATTTTTACCAGGAAATCCTTCCTTCTTTGCATATACCCATTTACATCCAATTGCCTTCTTTCCCTTGGGCAGTGTCACCAACTCCTAGGTCCTATTTTTATGAAGAGACTGCATTTCTTCATTCATTGCTTGCTTCCACTTTACACCATCAGGGTTACTTATTGCTTCTGTGTAAGTAGAAGGAACATCATCATCTGCAATTGGAAGTGCATAGGCCACTATATCATCAAAGCGAGCAGGCTTACAAATCTCTCTTCTTGGCCTCCTATATGCAATTGAATCTTGTTGCTGTAGAGGTTCTTCGGTAGGAACCTCTTCATCATTTGTCCCTTCAATATTAGCTAGATCATCCTTAACCTTTTCAAGCTCCACCTGTTGCAAAGTACTACTGGTTTTGTCATCCCTTTGTGAATCATTGTACTTTAACATGGTTGATTCATCAAAAGTCACATCTCTACTGAAAACAATCTTCCTTGTATTAGGACACCAGAGACGGTATCCTTTTACTCCATCAGTTATACCCAAGAATAATACTTTCTTTGCTCTTGGGTCTAACTTAGATTCTTTTACATGATAATATGCAGTGGAACCAAATACATGCAAAGAATCATAATCAGTAGCAGATTTACCAGTCCACATCTCCATAGGAGTTTTTCCATTTATTGCAGCTGATGGCAAACGGTTAATTAGATAGCACGCATATGTAACTGCCTCAGCCCAAAATTCCTTGCCCAATCCAGCATTGGACAACATACATCGAACTTTCTCCAGTATAGTTCGATTCATGCGTTCTGCCACCCCATTCTGCTGTGGTGTATCCTGAACAGTGAAGTGTCGCACAATGCCCTCATCTTGGCATACTTGTAGAAATGGATCGTTTTTGTACTCAGTACCATTATCTGATCGAAGTCGTTTGACCTTTCGACCAGTCTGAGTCTCCACCATCTTCTTCCATTTTAGAAATGCATCCAAAACTTCACTTTTCTTTTCATTAGATACACCCATACTTTTCTTGAATAATCATCAACAAAAGTAACAAAATAGTGCATACCTCCCAAAGAAGCTACTTTGGTAGGTCCCCACACATCATTGTGAACGTAGTCCAAAATTCCTTTCGTATTGTGAATTGCTGTACCAAATTTTACCCTCTTCTGTTTGCCTAGAACACAATGTTCACAGAATTCCATTTTGCAAGAATTTACACCATTCAACAAGCCTTGCTTCGCCAATGTCTGCAAAGCTTTTTCACCAGCATGTCCCAATCGCATATGCCATAATTTGGTAGCCTCTGAATCTACATCTTTTGTAGAAACTGTTGATGTTGATCCAATAACTGTACTTCCATTTAAAAAGTACAAGTTATTTCTTCTTGTGCCTTTCATCACCGTTAGTTGCCCAGCTACTACTTTTAGTAATCCATCTCTCAAAGTTATTGTGAGCCCTTTAGATTCTAGGGCCCCTAATGAGATGAGATTTTTCTTCAGGCTAGGTACGTAGCGAACATCTGTCAAGACTTGGATTGAGTCGTCGTGATTATTCAATTGGACTGTACCCACTCCCATTGTCTTACAAGCACTATCATTGCCCATAAGAACAATTCCACCTTCTAGCTCTTTAAGACTAGAAAATCAGTCCTTATTAGGACACATATGGTAAGTACATCCTGAATCCAAAATCCACTCATCCGTTTGACATGCCATTGCCATGCCAACCAAGCTAAAGTCTGACTCCTCATCATGCTCCGCTACACATGCATTAGAAATAGCCTTGCCCTTTTGTAACTTAGGACAATTCTTTTTCCAATGCCCTTTTTCACGGCAAAAAGCACATTCATCTTTGGCGGGTCTCCCTTTGGACTTTTCCCTTCACCAGATTTGCTGCTGTGTGAACGACCTCTTACTGTTAAGACTTCTGCAGTTGTATCTCTGTGATCTCTTTTATCTTTCTTTCGAGTCTCAGATCTATACAACGCACTACAGACTGCATCAAATGTGATCGTGTCCTTCCCATGAAGCAATGTGGTGGTAAGATGATCATATTCATCAGGAAGGGAATTCAACAACAATAATGCATTGTCTTCATCTTCAAATTTCTCATCCAAATTTAGCAAGTCTGCTAAAATTTTATTGAATGAGTTCACATGGTCATTCATCGACATACCGGGCGCATATGCGAATCGATAAAGTTTCTTTTTCATATAAAGCCTATTTTCAAGACTTTTCGTTAGAAACTTTTCTTCCAGTGTATCCCATAACTTCTTCGCTGATGTCTCCCTCATGACAGAGTACTTCTGTTCTTTGGCCAAACATAGGCGGATTGTACCACACGCCTGTCTATTGATCTTGGCCCACTCCTTGTCATCCATCTTGTCAGGTTTTTCTTCAAGGGCTATATCTAGCTCTTGCTGACATAAGACATCCAGGATCTCACATTGCCACATACCAAAATTATTGGTACCGTCAAATTTCTCTACTTCAAATTTTGCATTTGTCACAGTAGTCCTTGCTGATGACGATGCTGCTGCCATTTTTCTCCTCAATCCCAACTACTGTATACGTGAACAGTACCGTATACGTGAATAGTGCTGTATACGTAAATAGTACTGTATACGTAAATAGTGTCGTATACGTGAATAGTACCGTAAATGGTCGTATTCCCCAAGTACGAATCTGGCTCTGGTACCAATTGTTGTGCGGAAGCGTGTGAAAGAGAAAAAATATTGTACTGAAAAATTACACTAAGTTCAATTCCCAGGAAAGAGAGGTAGATCACGAAGATCACTTAAATACCAAGTCTTTCCTAGCCAGAATATCCCTCTATCGTAATTTAATAGCACAATAAATCACTACAATCACATTCACAAAATATGCAAAATAAATAATAAAGAACACCAGAATTTTAACGAGGTTCAGCAAATTTTGCCTACGTCCTCGGGCACTACCAAATATATTTCACTCCAAAAATTACAAGTGAAATTTACAAATAGAGAGAGAGAATAATGCCTTAAGTAGAGAATGGCAATTATGGGATGAAGAAAGTGAGAAATGGTTAGGCCTATTTATAGTTGAGGTTCAAGGATCAACTTGCAATGTCCCTATACAATTAGGGACTAAAATTGCAATTATCCCATGCCAACTTTTAACCCAACTTGCCAACCAATATTACTTTCTACTTTCGGTGCCCACCCATTTTGACTTTTCAAACAAATGGGTGGGTTCCAATAGTTTCTTTGCCTCTCTTGTAGTAAGGATCTCTTGTGATTAAAACCAAATTCGTGGAAAGAAATGTAACTGATATAGCCTGAAATTTTAGAAGCTTATTGATAGTGAGAACAAATTTATAGCCCAATTAACTGTCGTGCTTTTCAATTTCTTTAGGATTTGTACAGTCGTTTCATACTATCATTGCCTTTACACACACAAAAAAAAAAATCTACCCAAGTTTGCTAAATCCCATCAACTAACGAGAAACACTTATCCCATAGGTTAAGAACACACACACACACACATATATATATATATGAATACTAACCATTTCAGCTTAGGATCAGTAAATACCGGACCCTTTTTCATGCAGCCAAGGTTTGCCTGAGAGTGAGAACGTTCTTTAGCTAATAGAAGTGATAGTCGATCTGAAAATCTACAATTGATTTTTTTTCTTCTCTAAATGAAAAATGTTGAAACATTAAGCTCAATTGAGCAGTCTATGAATCTCATTCCTCCTTTAATTTCTTATAGTAATCTTTCTAAAATTGAGGAATTGAGGACAATGAAAATTTTGATATCCCTTCTTTGAAACATGATATCGATTCATTTAAAGATTATTTTCATGTGTTCTATTTTGATAAGTTGAGTATGCTTTTTTTTTATTTTAACAATAAATGTTATTGCATATTATTTAGGATAGTATTTGGTACACTGATAGTATATATACTTTTTATTTCACAAATAATCTTAAAAAATTGTCACGGGTCTTTGTTTTTAATATTTTACTATAAGACACAAGTCAACCCGTGACTCTACTTGTAGAGTTTAAGAACTCTATTTATATTTGACCATTAAGGTTTTATCTTGATTGCGTCCCTAAGAGTATCAAGTATTTGCCCTATCTATCATTTTTTGAAAAGTTAAAATATTTTTTACATTTGAAATTTAGTCTTTTTATATTTATTTAGAATAATTTAGTCCATTTACTTTTTGGATTTAAAAATACAACTTTAATTGTTAATACGATGAAGTTTTTTTTTAAATTCAGATTTATTACAATATTAATATTTTTCTCACAGGATTATGAAGTGAGCCGTATTACTTTTATTTTAAAATGCTACACTAGTGGGATAAACAAAAAAATTTCAATCATGTTAACAATTAAACCAAAATTGAAAAATAGAAAAATAAAATTTAAAAGTAAAAATAGAAATATTAAATTATAAATATATAAAGAGTACATCTATTTGAACCATATTTTAATTTCTTTCAACTAAAAATGGCCGGTTTTGGAAACAAATGTGTAGGGTGAGCTTTTCGGTTTGACATAGAATTAAGTGATTTGTGTATTACAAAACATTTTATGTTGGATTATTGGGACTAAATTGAAACCAAAGATTCGGTTCTAAAAGAGGAGAAAACCAAACAATTAGTATATGCAAATGCAATGCCTAAAATGAACGTGCAATTCACCAACAAATACTTGTAGCAATTGGTCAAAATGGGCGGCTCGTTTAAGCTACATCGTAATTTTTTTCTTTTCTATTTTTTCTTACTCGAGCTTTGCGTAGGTCGAGTTATAGTTGAGCCAACCCGTATGTTCCTCTCTGATTTCCTGTCGAGATTGGCCGAATTAATTGCCATTAGGGAGGCTCTCTCTTGGTTGAAGAATCAAGGTATTGTAATCATATTATCATTGCGTTCAATTCTTCTCATTTTGTTATTCTGAATTTGGTATTGTTCTTCAAGATTATATGTTATAGAGATTTTCTTTTTAGTTGGATTAGACGAACTGCTAGCAAGGCGACTCACGAGCTTGCTAGGGTGGCTTTGTTACATGCTTATCATCAAGATTGGGAAGTCCCTTCCACGTTTCTTTTATCTGTTTTTGTTGCAGATATCACTTCTTCTCTTAATGTTAATACAGGGTTTAGAGATAGATGTACGAAGTAAATCTATTGGCTTGGGTACTAGTTATCACTTAATATTATTGCTTGTTTGTTTTTCTTTTATTAATGAAAAGCCATCTTTTGGTTAATTTTTTTTGTTATTAAATATTAATCAACTCAATCCAATTTCATAACAATCTTATCCCATGCTTCAAATCAAGTTGGAATCAAATCGAAAAAAAGTACATATTAAATTTTGAATAAATTAAAAATATTTATACATTAAATATTAAAAGAAAAGGATTTATTTGGCCCTTCAACTTTACAAAAAAGAAGAAGTAATTTTTCACATATTTAGCCCTTAAACTTGCGTTGTTTGTCAAATCACTTTAAAATGAATGGAAAAAATAATGTTTGTTAATTTTGCTGATGGAGAATTACCACGTGAATGTCACATCAACAATTAATCAACTTTTTAAAAATTAAAAATATACAAATTATTCAAAAAAATTAAAAACTATAAAAATATAATTTTTTAACTTTTTTAATTTTAAAAAAACTAATTAATTGCTAATATGGCATACACGTGAACTAGTGTCACGTGTTGTAGACTAAAGCCATGAATAATGCATACAGAGTATCCCATGAAATCAATTGATTAAATGGGGCTCATTTGACCAACTTGAACTAACTCGATTTGTGGAGCATATAGAGAAACCCATATACTTCAAGTCTTGGTGGTCCAATGGACCACTCTAGTAAAACTAAAGTTATCATGATGAATATTGTAAGTCATAAATGATGATATTGTATAGAGTTTAAATTTCTTAAGACTCTCATATTGTAGATAGGCTTTAATCTTGACTGTCGATGTAATTTAAACTATACTGTTGGTTTGGGGAGCTCAACTATAAATATCGGTCTTCTCTCTCAATTGTAATCATCCATTGTATCTCATTTAGAGTTATTAAATATACTTTGAGAGCATTTACTTAAATACCTGGTGTGTTGAGTTTTCTTATGGCTTTTCTTTCGTTTTTTGCTTCTTTGTTTGAGAGTTTGTTTCCGCTTTATTTCGGAGCCTTAGAGAATTTTCTTTGTGAATTTTCATTTTTAAGAGTTAGGTTGACTTAAGTGGATTTGAGAAAAGAAATTGCCTAAGGCCGCATAGTTTACAATATTAAAGTTTTAGCCTCGTGACATTAGCACATAGATGGCACATCAACAAAGTTAATAAATGTAAACTTTTCCATCCATTTTGGGGTATTTTTACAAGTAATGCAAGTTTAAGGTTTAAAAGAGGCAAAAATCTAAATGAAAGTATAACACTCCTAACTCGTATTCGTCGCCGAAATAGGGTTACAGAGCATTACCATAAAATCGTAACATAAAAACATACATTACCAAACATTGATATAAACATGCCATAATCCATTCATAAACATGCATATTGTCCCTCAATTGAGCCCTCGAGGCCTTAGAAACATTTTAGAAATGATTTGGGGCTAAATAAAAAACATTTAGAACATTGAGGAAAAAAGTTAGAAACTTTACACTGCAGGGGTTACACGGCCGTGTGCCTCACACGGCTGAGACACACACCCGTGTCTCAGGCCGTGTAACAATAAAAATAGGGACACACGGCCGTGTCCTAGCCCGTGTAACTCTCCGAGTTGGGTCACACGGCCAAGCCACATGCCCGTGTGCTAGGCCGTGTAACTGTCTAACTTGAAACCTTTCAAAACTACAGGGGACACACGGCCGTGTGGACATAAAATTGGCCAAAATCAAGCCATTTCCATCACCCATTTCAAACATGTACCTATAAGCAATATACACATATAATAAAGAGACCAAAACATACCAAAACATGCATAATAAGACCAATTTAATAGGCCATTAACTAATCCAACCAATATGCCATATAGGCACCTCAATCACAATTAATCAAATTTACCTAAACTTATGCATAATTGGCCATATCTCATCCGTACACATCTAGCTCAATTCCATATCAAAAATTGACCATATACCATGTCAATATAACTTAACATTTGAACTATTACACACATGCATCAAATTCACATAAGTAACACAAACCAACCATTTCCAAAATGGTACCAAGTAACCAACATATATATATACATACCAAAATCAACACTTAACATTCAACTCAAACTTTAAACATAAGTCCCCTATACATGCCATTATAACCTTGGTCAAAACATCAAAATCTACCAATATACTCACTGGATAGTGTGATAGGCCTCCGACGAGCTTCCAAACCAATCAAGCTTCTGATAATCTGAAAACCATAGGAAAGAAAACTAATTAAGCATATAATGCTTAGTAAGTTTGTAAATCATGAATATAGCTTACCATTTCAGTGCATAACCTTATAATCTAAACATGATTTAATCCAACATAAGTTTGGCACAAGCCTAAGCATTATCAACAACATATGTTAGTGCTTTAACACATAACTCAATAGATTCATCACATGGTAAGATAGATTACATGAACATAGTGCCATTGAATTTATACTTTCCATCAACATAGATACGCATACTTTTATCAGTATCATTTCATACCTTTCCATCAGTTCACAACATAGTCGATTGGAAAACTTATAGTTCCTTCCCTTTACGTGCCTATTGAACCACTTAAAATGATATCGGATATGCGTGAAAGCTTACACAAAGTGTGCTAAACATATGGTCGAAACCATTCCTTTTCTTTTTCATTTACATCGTTGCTCACTCGAGCCATAAAATAGGTCTGATCACACAAGCTGACGGTCAGAATGTAAGCTACATATGCCGCTTACACAAGCTGACGAGCATCCGCAACAAATGCAGGACCTCAACCATCTGTAGGACATTCAAGACCAGCACTCGAAACATGGTAACCCTAATGACATGTCAATTGTATCCTATATATTCATAAGGTACAAACGGGGCTCGATAATCATCGAAATTTCGTTGGATTTCCATCATTCATTTACGTGATAAATAGCACCACAACATATATATATCAAATTAACCTTAAAACGTTATTTCAACATACAAACTTACCTCAATTACAAAGACATAAGAACGAGATCAACTAATCCTAGGCTTTAGCTTTTCCTCGATCTAGATCCGTACATAGGGGTGTACAAATTTCGGGTAAAAATGAATTAATTCGGTTAACTGACCGAATTTGGTTAATCGGTCGGTTAACCGAATTAATTCGATTAGGGGTCGATTAATAATTTTTTGAAATTTTGGTTAAAGGTTAATTCGGTTCGAAATCGGTCGGTTAACAGAATTAATCGAACTTAATAAATAATATTATAATATATAAATATTTGGTTGGGGTCGGTCGATTCATTTAATTGTTTGGAAGTATAAATTAATCGGTCGGTTAATTCAGTTAATTTTTTATATGGTTTATATTTATTTTAACCAAAAATAAAAAAACATATAAATTTCGGTTAATTCGGTTAACCGACAGAATTAATCAAAAAAGTTTGGTTCGGTTAATTTTTTTTAAAAAAATTTCGGTTCGGTTAACAGTTAAAGATTTAAAAGGGTCAGTTAATTCGGTTAATGGTAGTTCGGGTCGGTTAACCGATTGAACACCCTATACGTATAGGGTTTATCTTGATTTAAATAAGAAAATTCAATCCATTTAATATTCATACTATTCAATTCAGCCCAAAATTCATACTTTTTCAAAATTACATTTTTTTGCCTCTAATATTTTAACTTTTTTACAATTTAGTCCTTAAGCTCGTAAATTGGTATTTATACATTTTCATCCACATTTCATGTTAGCCGAATTACCTAGGGACTTATATCAACCGAGAAAAACCATCATTTCAAAATTTTACCATGATATTTTACTACTTTTACAAATAAGTCCCTAAATGATAATTTCATCAAAAATCACTTTACAAAACTTTTTTATTTAACAACAATGACTCATAATATTTCATTAAACTTTAAGAATCATGCAAAAATGTTCATGGAAAAACCCTAATACTTTAACAATTTTACAAATTAGTCCCTGGGCTAGATGGATTAAACTACAACAACTTCGAGAACATAGAAATCATTAAAAACGGGATGAAATTTCACTTACATACAAGCTTAACAAGTGAACGAAGCTTTCAAACCCTAACCATTGCTTCTCCAATATCAATTTCGGTGGAAGATGGCTATTAGAAAGATGACAGTTTTGTTTTTATTATTTTAACTTTAACTTATTAATTGAATTACTTAATAAACCTTATCTTTTAACGTAAAAATCATCTATTTTATGTCCATAAATGTCCACTAATAATAATAATGGTCTAGTTACCATATAAATCCATAAAAAAATTTAATTTCATAGCTAATAGATACCTTTAACTAATAGAATTCTACTTTTTTACCTTTTACGATTTAGTCCTTTTCACTTAATTAAGCATGTAAACGTCAAAATTTCTTAACGAAATTGTTATACGAACTTACTAATATTCCATAGACACTAAAATAATAATAAAATAAATATTTAATAGCTAAATTTGTAGTTCCAAAACTACTATTCAGATTTCACTAAAAACGGGCAGTTATAGAAAGGCTAAAATAACTTTTTTTTTGTAAAGTTGAAGGGTCAAAAAAGTTATTATGCCATATTAAAAATATAAGTATATTCGATTGGTATGGTGTTGAATTATTTATATGCTTTTTGTGTAAATAAAAAATAATTATATTATTGAATATAATACACAATTTAGCACGATCAGTAGAGTTTAAACAAGGTAGAGTGTTGTGACTTGTGAAGCTTGCAATGGTGTTCTCCAAATAGATAAATGGATAGCTATGAAATATGCTCCATTTCCATGAGTGGAGATCAAACTCGCGACCACATGGTTAAAGGATGAGATAAATAACCACCATACCATACCTTATGGTATAATAAGCGAGCACCACTGCATGTTAATTTTCATGCTCCATTTCCAACCCATTTCAAGTCTTATGAAAGTTCAATCGTCACATATTGATTTCAAAATTGGGAGAGGGCCTACTTTGCATATCATTTGATGGCATGCATGTCGTTCGGGTCTGTTGTGGTGGCTTCTCATTGGATCTTGGGCTTTAGGCCTAAAGCCCATTTCTGTTATGTCTAGTTTTCTTATAAATGGAAATTATCTATTGAAAAGAAAGGACAAATCTCAAAATCATACACAAAATTTGATTCAATGTGCAATTCGATATATGAACTTTGATTTGTTGTAATGGTCGATGATGGAAACGTTGGTCAAAGGGCTTTATTGATGCAATTTAAGAGTTTGAGAACTTAATTGAGTGCATTTTTCACGGAGGGGGCTTAATTGATTTTTTTGTAAAAGTTTAGGGGCTTTTATACCCCTTTAGCCTTAAATTTTTAATTTTCTAGTGATGATGTGGCACATATCAGAGTTCTACATCATCAAAGTACAAAATTTTCAAGTTCAGGGACCAAAATGAACCTAGTTATTATGTTCAAATGTCAAGGTGGACAAAAAAAGTATTGGTACCAAAATAAATCCAGTTGCCAAATTTAGGGACTAAAAATTATATTATCCCATTTTTGAAAGAGTTTGGATCGATTTTGAATGGCACTATGACACGTGTCCTATTTTAATATATTATATTGAAACAAATGTGTAGAGTGTGCTTTTAATTTTTGTTAGGGTTGACCGTTTCTAATGATTCTTGAATCTTAAAACATTTTGATGTCTGAATTTTTGGACTGGAAACAAAACGAAAGTTGAAATTAATATATTCGACAGTAAATAGCTGCTTCTAAAAGTTGAAATTAATATATCGAAAGCATGAGGATTGAAATTGACAAAACTCTAAATTGATAAAATTTAAGAGTAAATATTTACGATTTTAATGATTGGATTGAGATTTTTAAATTAGAAAAAAATGAGAATTAAATTTTTAACAAATAAATTTTGAATTTTTTTAAAATACAAACATTAACAACATATTTTAATTTTTTTCTTACTTCTTTTACAATTTTACTCAAACTCAACATATGAATCTACTTTACTAATAAAATATAAAAAAATATATATGAATATAAATTAAAATTTAAATATTTCTCAATTTTAAATTTTATGTGTTAAAAATATTAATCATATAAAATATTATAGAAATATATATAGTTATATGTTGGCATAGTTGGAGTATACTGAAAAGTGGGAGGGTTTGGGTAAAAATATAGGCCTAAAAAATAGGCATGGGAAAAAAAATAAGGTCCAAAAAATGGTCCGGCCTCGAGTAAGGCTTTTTTGCCCAAACCAGACCTAACTCGAATATGCAAAAAAAACCTGATGTTTTTTCTTTACTGTTTTCTTGCTGTTTTCTATTTCACTATTTTGCTACCATGTTATTATTATGTTGTTACTATTTTGTTGTTATTATCTGGATACTATACAATTCTTATTTTATTGTTAATTTTATTAATATTTTAGAGGTATTTGCTTGTAAAGTTGTATATATCTTAGTGTTTTTTAAGTATATATATATTTAATTTATTTTTATTTTGTTGGAAAATATTTATTTTAATTTTTAATATTTTTAATGTATTACATATATAAAAATAATAATATAAAAAAATTAATACAAGTGAATCGGGTTAGATAAAATTTTAGACTTATATTTTTAATCGAACTAAAATTAAACCTAAAAAACGGGTCTAAAATTTAAATAAGGCAGATAATACTGTTGACGCAAGTAAGACATGAAAGAATAATTTGTTACATTAGAGTAACCTTTTCGTATAATAGTCATACTTAACTCTTAAATATTTTATAACTTAAAAAGTAAATAATTCAAAATGGGTCCAATTTTGAAAAAACGAAACAAAAGAACTTTTTAATAAAAAGAATTATTTACTTTTTGAATTTAATGTAAAAGCATTAATTTGGGGATACTCCACACGTTTCAAATCAGGCCACTTGAACGAGTCGGTACCGTGGTCTTCACGCTTCTAATAAATTAGGTTTATAAATAAGGGTCGTCATCCTTCCCTCCTATTCAAAAGTGCAGAGTTCTAAGTTCATTTCTAGCTGCTTATAATCTTCTTTGCTGGGTTTTGCTGAGTTCTAAGTCATAATCTTCTTTGCTGAGTTTTGCTGAGTTCTAAGTCATAATCTTCTTTGCTGAGGTTTGTTGAGTTCTGAGTTCATTTCTAGCTACTCATAAAATCTTCTTTACTGAGTTTTGCTGAGTTCTAAGCCATTATCTTCTTTGCTGAGTTCTGCTGAGTTCCAAGTTCATTTCTAGCTATTCATAATCTTCTTTGCTGAGTTCTAAGTTCATTTCTAGCTACTCATAATCTACTTTCAACTATGCCTTCTTTTGAGAAATACCTGACCGAGGTTGCTGTTAATAAGCACTTAGCGATTCCGAGCGAATTCCTGCAGCATCTGCCCGATTCCGAAGGGGGACGAACAATAACCTTTCCGGTGCACGATGTTTCCGGTAAGGTTTGGAAGAACTTTGGATATTATATTAGGAAAGGGGGTGGTTATCCTAAGCCAGTGTTTCAAAAAGATTGGCATAAATATGTTCGAGATAAACGTCTCAGGCCTGGTGATAAAATCATCTTTCGAGTTGAACGAAATGGTGATAATGGTGCACCCATATATACAATTGCAGCTCAAAAGAAGATTGAACTTCTTGGCTCCACCATTTGGTCCTCAGAGTTTTAGTCATTTTATATTTAAATTAATTTCGATTAAGTTCTTGTTGTTGTTGTGAATTATGATTATCTATTTTAATCCTTTAGTGTTGTATTTTTTTTCAAATTTCATACACTTCTATTGTAACTTTCATTTGGTATCGTTTGAGTTTATGCATAGTAATTATGTTTTTTTTTATATCTAAATATATGTATTTATTCATCGTTTGTTTATCTCTTCTATAAACTTTTCAATCAATATTTCAATACAATTATCAAATATTTAATGGTTTTCATTTGTAGTAAAAAAAATGTAAGGATAATTTTTTTTCTTACCCACTCTCAGTAAATAATTTTTCCTCACAAGTAAACCATTTAATTAGTTTTAATGATTAAAATATAATTTAAGGTGGGTCAAATTTCTAATCTTATTTTAACTCCACAACAGATAGGATAATAATCCTTAATAATTTTCCCAAAAATTTGATGATAAAATAACTCCAAAGCTAATAATTCGTATTGCGTTTTTAATCCTAATTTGAAAGTAAAAATAAATTGTATGGATTTAGATATATAACTCATTATTTCCCTCTGTTTCTAAGGCACCTTGTCAAGATTAGAAAAATATATTCACAAATTAAATGGAAAATTTGCAAATATATGCATAAAGAGTAAATAATTTTCAAGCTTTATAGAAATTTAAACAGTATTGGGTCTGTTTTACTCATCTAATTACAATTTTTTTTATTTAGTCATTAATGTCCTCTGTTAAACCACTGCTTATGGACTCGAAATTGGGTAATCTATCCATGACCAAGATGAAGCTTGGGTGAAACTAAGTTGAGGTCTGAACCGATTGACGTTGAAGAATCAACGAATGAGTTGTGGTTAGGGGTGAAATGCCATTCGAACCCAGAGCTAGCTAGTTCTCCCCAAAATGCGTTGAGGAGCACTAGTTGACTGAATATCTAAGGGTAAAGCACTGTTTCGGTGTGGGCCATGAGAGAGGTACCAAATCGAGGCAAACTCTAAATACTAGATATGTCGATCTTAAAATAATAGGGGTTAGGGTAAAATTATGATTACAAGTATAATAACAAATTTAGCTCTTTAATAATTACAAGTTCTATCGGTTATGATTTTTAATCCTAGATGTTGAATTTAGTTTTGGTAAAATTTCACGTACTCTTAATGTAATTTTCATTAGTATGTTGGAGTTTAATTTCGATAATTTATTGCCAGTTTGGATTTAAACTCTGTTTCCAAAAATTCATGATAAAAAATTCCTAAGCTAATCATTAGTATTTGGTTTCTAACCCTAATTTAAAAGGAAATGTAGATTGTAAGAATTTAGACATATAACTCGAGCTTTTAAGGATGTTAAACCAAATATCATTTTGCTGCATTTCCCCTGTTTCTATGTACTGTAAATTATCAGCTTTGGGACAATGCACAAGGCAGAAAAACATAGATACATACACTGCAAAAACACAAATTTAACCAAATAGAAAATTTTAGGGACCAATATTTGATGTCAAAGAGAAAGAAGGGGGGGTAATTTCAAGATCACAATTTGTAGCAGAGTACATTTTACAGTAGGCAATGGAACCTTGTGAATTTGGTTTTGGTTTGAACCGGTGAAAAAGAAAGGTAATGTAAAAAAAATATTGGAAACCTTACATTGTTGGTAAAAATGTTACCAAAGAACTTTGTGGAAAAAAAAATTGGGTTGGGGTGATCGAAGGAGGGAAGTTAAGATGTGTAGCATGGCAGCAGAGATCAACTTAGCAGAGCAAGCAAAATTCTTTAAAACACCTTTGTCAATATTAGAAAAATCTGTGTGAATTTAGGCCAAGGAAAGCGATTTATCATCCAATGGCAACGTCGAACCATTTGAGCACATTTCTTGCCGATGAAGTTCCAATATCCTTGTCTCCGGATTACATAGTCCTGTGAAACAGGAGTAACGTTAGAACACAATGTATCTATAGCTTTCAAAACCATTGGTCTATTGCACAACCATTTTCAGCTTCAAAGATTCAGATATCCATATCACCGGCAATCTTGTATATCCGCAGATCCCATGGTGTTCTCCACCATATGAATGATGGAAACGTACAAAGAAAACTCGTAGGGCATATATACCATTTATATTAAGCAAATCCTCAGGTATCATATGCCGAACCTAACAAGCTCTGAAGTACTTTAGTTGAACACTAACCTGAACATTTGGGGATGTCCAAGACAGCAATGAATGTAGGCGTACACTTTCGCTCACACAGTCTTCGGTTATTCTCAAAGTTGACATTCATTGCAAGCATCCATGCACCGATTGTAACATCTTCGTTACTAAACATCCGAAAACTGCAATTCATACAAAACAGAAACAATCGTAACAAATCAGAGATTTGAAAAGTAAGGGATGCATCATTAGTAACGTCACCTCAAGTAATGTTACAAAATGAGAAAAGACGTGTTGCAAAATATACATTCGATTAAGCTTTCCAAATATTAAACTTTCTTTTAAGCAAATCTACAATTTCCACTACAAGGAAACCTCAACCTCCTCAATCACAACAATGGAGAAGGGAAAGACAAAAGACTTGATCAGCATGCATAATTTTTTAGTTATAGTAGATGTATTTAGTGAACAAAGTTGACAAAAAAGAAATCAATCATTTGAGTAATAATTTAGACTAAGCATGCAGAGTTCGAAAGAAGGGTTAAAAACAACCAATATTTGCAGGAAAAGCCTACACTATCAGGTAGTGAAAACCCTGATCCCAATATGAGGAGGAGGGAACAAGAAACATAAGAACAGAGAGAAATTGTTTAACAGACAATTATGGGATTAGCTTTGAAATAAATATGAGCACCACCTGTTGTTTCTCAGAGCAACCAAACTTGCAACAACATCAGCTGAAAGAGCATATAAAGGACCGTAGGCATGAAGGAAGTACTCTGAGCCTAGTAGATAGGATAGTGGCTCATACCTGTATGAATTTAGTCAATTCTAATCATTCTACAATATATGAATATCTGCAATAAATAAATCCTACCTTTTTGGTGTCATATACTCTAACACTAAATCTTGTCTAAAATGATCTAAAACAGAAAACCATGATGTACTTATCTTTTTAAATATCTTAAATCACATCCTCATCATCCTAAAAGTACACGTACAAGTAAAACACAGTAGAGAAATATGAACGGGAAAGGCACATTGCAACATTCCATGCTACAGGTCCATTTCCATCAAAGCAGAGCACATAGACAGAACAAGATACATATAAACGGGAAATGTACATTTATATACAATGTAGCCTTGCATGTGTACATACATATCTAGGTATAGAGCAACATAGATCTTTAAATATGAAATTCATCTTTTGTCAAGATAATTCAAGATCAAGGAATAGGTCATCTGTAAATGAAAGTTTCTTTGCCTCCCTTGTAGTAAGGATCTCTTGTGATTAAAACCAAATTCGTGGAAAGAAATGTAATTGATGTAGCCTGAAATTGTAGAAGCTCATTGATAGTGAGAACAAATTTATAGCCCAATTAACACAGTTGAAATATGTAGATATCTAAACCAGAGGTCAAAGAATATATATATATAAATATGAATACTAACCATTTCAACTTAGGATCAGTAAATACCGGACCCTTTTTCATGCATCCGAGGTAAGTCTGAGAGTGAGAACGTTCTTTAGCTAATAGAAGTGATAGTCGATCTGAAAATCGATAATAAACCATTGTCAACTAACCACGTAAAGTCATTGTATGAAGGTAAAGAATACCACCCAACACTTGCATAAAAGAGTTAAACTAATCAAGTCACCTGGCCTCAAATATATATCATCATCAGCTTTGACATAAAAATCAGAATCATAGAGTGCATAGGCAGCTTTAAAGAATGCTAACCTGAAGTAGACATTCTAAAGTAAGGGACCTTCTTTCAATTCAATAACATGACTAATTCGATAACCCATATATTTGGAACTAAAGAAACTAACGTTTTGTAAGGGAGTTTACTGTATTCCTCCTCAAAATCTAACAAAAGGAAATCATCATATTTTGCTACTTCTCTCCCCAGCTGTGCCATCTTTGATCTATCATTTGTTCTACCAATTACAAACCTAAAAGCTAATCCTGTTGCTTCTTCTAACCTGAAAAAATAATTATTTGAATTTAAAATATTAGGTGAATTCAAACATGATTGTTTCTGTATTTGATTAAATATATACCATTTTCCAAGTAAAAGAAAAAAAAAGTGCCTAGAACAGAGCTTAATATATTAACAAATTTTAGGAAAAAATATATACCGTTGAAGGCCCTGATGATCGGAAGGCATCCAAGTCTTCCTCAAGGACCGTCTTCGACCGACTGAACGGAACCCGGTTTGGATCCCAACGAAGCCCATAACTTTATGCCTCTTGGTCCCATTGACATCAACATCTCCATCGGAAGTAGCAGTTATATTGACATTCCCTGGTTTGTCCAAAAGAACCCGAACGGATCTCAGGTCGGAGAGACATTGGTGACCGCAGTCAGTGGAGGAAAGGAAAACGTAGAGGGAGAAGAGGAAAGAGAGGGTGGAGAAGACGAAGAGGGCTGTTGATCTGGTGAGGCGCGTGGCCGGCGGTGGATGGCGGGAGTGGAAGAATTTGGGAGATGATGGCATAACTGTAAATTAGATTAGATTTGCCGTTTTTGTTCGTTATATTGGATCTCTTGTTTATGGGCTTTTCGGGTTTCAAGACAAAGACCGCTTTTTACTTACAAGGGAGTTATGCCAAATCCAGAAGAAATTGTTTATTTATAAAAAGAAAAAGGAAAAAAGAAACGGTTAATCACAAGATCTACATGGGAAATTTAGAATATGTTAAATAATTTTTTTTTAAAATGATTAATTTAAATTTCAATATCAGATTTTTTTAAAATTTATAAACAAAAATTAATATTATAAAAATAACTAAAATATGAAATGACATAAAAATCATCATACTAAAATATATGAATCTATATAAAATGAATTATCAATATCATGGGCACAGCCAGAACAATTTTTTAGGGAGCTGAATGAAATTTTAATTTTTTATAGTCTATATCTTTATAATTTTTAAAGAATTAATTGACTTTTTATAATTTTAAAGAGGGCTAAAGTGTAATTTTATCTTCATAAATTTAGGAAGGTCTAAATAATAATTTTCTATTTTAGGGGGACTGGAGCCCTGCCAGCCCCCTAGATTCGCCTATGATCAATATTCAAAATTTTATTATTATATTATGACAATGTCAAAAATATAATCTTAACATAACATAAATATATTGCGAAAATTATTAAAGCAAGTAAAAATTTATAGGGCTTGATCAAATTAGTCCTTATACTATTGAAAAGAATAAAATAAGGGCACGTTTGGTTCGCTGTATTGGATTAGAGGTGTATTGGATTAGAGGTGTAATGGATTAGAGGTGTATTGGAATAGAGGTGTAATAGCAAATCAACTGTTTGGTTGAATGTAATGGAATAGAGGCGTAATAGTAATCTTGTGTTTGGTTGAATGGAATAGAGGTGTAATAGCATAATGGAAAAAACTAAAATGACTAGAATACCCTTAGCATAAATTTGTTTTGGTAAATGATTATTGTTATTGTTATTTAAATTTTAATAAGATTATTAATATCAATAATAAATAATTTAATCATATTTAAACATAATTATTATTAAATATATTATAATTAAAATATATAATTTAATAAAATTCTTAATAATCAATATTCTTATATGAATTTACTAAAATCATAATATATAATACTATAAAATATAATTTAAAATAATTATTATTAAATATAATTTAACAAAAATATATAATTTAATAAAATTCTTAGTATTAAATATTCTTATGATTGTATCAACATAATGAATTAGGGTTTTTCTTCATATTCCCAATTATGTATTCCATTTCCGACTGTAAAGCACCTTTCAACTCATCTCATCAGTGATTTTCTGTCCATTGACAAATTAGGATTCTATTGTTCGTGCATCAACAATTTCGAATTCTAAAATTTAGAACGTAAATTTTATTTTCTCAATTTCATTTTTGTTTCTAGATTTGACTTGAAGCAATTTTGGTCTTCAATGTTGTTTTCTTCGTTCATTTTAACTTCTTTTTTTTGTTATATTTTCTGTAGAAAGATGGATTTTTTATGATTAAACTTTTAGACATGTTTATTTTCAATTTTTTCCACGAGCATTTAGATAAGAAAAATATTAAAACTATTCAAAAGTTACTTGTTTGCTTCAAAACGAATTATATAAGGACTAAATTGCTCATTTTTATATTAGAGGACCCAATTTGCTCTTGAATTTCTAATAGTTTAACCAACAAAAGTCTTACATGACCTAACAAAAAACCTCTCCAACTAAATTGCACCCATAACTTGTTTAGCAAGGTTCATTATATTGTGATACAAGAAAACTGATCTGAGGCAGTACATGAACTGTCCTCTTTCTCCTCCAGCGTTTGGCACAACTCATCTGCTTCTTCCCTGCATTAGTAAACTGATCACTTAATTTGCTTATATAAAATTCAACATGCAAATACTATACACATTCTCTTAGACATGCTAAAGAGTAAAGACTTCAAAACATGGGGCATATACCATATACACACTTCTAGACATGTTCATTAGTGGTTTAACACTACTTTCTTTGTTTTTGAACTTTTTGCAGTTCTTTATGGGACACATACTTTCTTTGTCAATGAGAAAGTTATTTAGAACGAACAGAATCGCGATCACAATAAACAAATTTAGATATAATTTTTAAGAATAAAGAACTGGAATCAGAAAACCGTAGAGACAGAGGACAAGGGGTTTGAATGCAAAGGGGTTTTGCCAATCACCACCAAGCCCTCAATGGCTTAGTACCTCAATGTGCCGAACGCTCGATGTTTCTGCAATGCTGGCCAACTGCATGGTGCTTGATTGCAAAATACGGTTAAAGATGTCGGGCACTTACATAAATATACGACATTTAGTAAAAATATCAGTGTTTACCGAACAAAAGAAGAAAGGGCCCTTAAATATAAATGAGTTGCTTATACTTTTTGTTTGCCATCTCTTGACTTTCTCTGTATTAATGAAGGGCTTTTCCCATCTGAAAACATAACATCTCCGAGGTCCTCCAAATACCCTCTAAGCTCGGATGTAGGAATTGTAGAGGAAGAGTTTTGCCTGAAACATATTAAATCTTGACCACCGATAGCCATGCCGACTATTATGTGTGTTCCATATGTCTATATGAACCTACCAAAACACAAATTATTAGATATATACTGCATATTATACTACAACTATTGACAACAACCATAGCAGTAGCAATTTTATAACTTTACGATGGACTAGAGTAACTTATCCTTGTCTCAAAATTTTCCAATTAGGCAATAGAAGCACAATTATGTAACAGTTTATATGCCGAAAGTTCAATCTAATGATAAATAAACAGAATCCTACTTCTTTGAGAAAAAATGTTTAGAAATTAGCTAAAATTGCATAAGAAAGTTGAAAACACATATTGCAGCTCCTTCATCATCCCACATATAATTAGTTACACTATATTTTTACAGCATATGGCCACATGATCGACCCAACCAGTTGAGAACCACTTTAATTCAGCATAACAATAATATATTTTCTTTAACATAGGCAAGCGTTTATAAAGTAGGGTCACCAGTACTATTTCTTCATTCATTCAAAAAGCATCCGCATAATCCATATGATTCTTAATGCCAAAAATGTGCAAACAATATGTGGAAAAGTTACCTAGACAAGGCTGCTGGATCCCAATGAGGTGGAACAGACTTCTTAACTCTGTCGTTTAGAACAAGTGGAAATGCTGTAAGGTGTAAATAGTATAACGAAATAAAGTAACCATCGAAAGCGAGACTTTTGGTGTCTGTAGCATCATGAAGCCAATTTCCACTCAAATCGAAGATACTGTTAAGATACCCTGAATGAACTTTTCCTTGTATAGAAGACTTCTGATTAAGTAACTCAGACATCTGTAAAAGAAATAAGATTTTGGAACAAATGTAAGGTACAACATCATTAAAACACCAAATTGAACAAACTGCATAATTCTATATACTTTTCTAGCCTTTTCTTTTTTCGGATTTCTTCATCGTTAAGGTTACAGAAGTTTTCAGCATGATAGACAGTAGCTATCTGATTAATATCAGCCATTATTAACAATTAGTTAACCTCAAGCTAGTTGTTATTTTTATTTGAGAATTCATGAACAAACATTCATGCTTGCAGGAAGGAAGGATAGGCGAAAATTTTACAGGCCAGTGGAGACCAAACATTCATGAACAAGCAAGATGCAAAATCAACTGCCTGGGAGTTCAACATCGTGGTTCATAATATCTTGTTACTTGTAAATAACTTTTGTGGATCATTTCCATCATTGATTACATTAGACATTGTAATATAGAGAGATAGCCAATTCAGAGAAAAATTGATGCTAATATGATATGTGGATGGTTAAATACTTGGAAGCATTGAACTATCTAAGTTAGCATTGCACTTAAGGTGATTACAAGATGGTCAAAGTTTTGGAAGATTTGCCTCACATGTGAGATTACTACACACAATCACAAACACATTTTGCTCAGATCCTACTTAATATACAGCAATTGTCTAAATTACTGCCATTTCCATAGGCTAGTGAGTGTAAACCACAGCAACCAAAATTTACATTTCACATTATGCTTCACCATCCAAGAATCGTCAATGGGTACCAAAAGGTGAAATAGGGAGAACACTCTATGCAAAGCATTAATGCAGTCAAGTTGAGCTTTCATGAAATAAAATAATATCAGTTTCTAGGTCGGGCTAACCATAAGGAGCTAAGTGCCCGGAGCCGAGAAGTGTAATCACTAAAAACTAGAAGGGCTCGGGCTGCTTGGCGTGTGGTCAAAATTCAATTTTTTTCAGAGAATAGAATGAAATGTAAAATGTTAGCAAATAAAAAACCTTTCTTGTATAAGGATGCCAGGCAATGGAGAAGCACCGACACAGATCTTCCCCTCTCGTACTGGTGTCAACGGAATACGAACTGTCAAGACACCGTTGTCCGAAAATGGACACGGATGACTGGCGATCGGCGAGCGGATGAAGAAGAAGAAGCAGTCTGCTGATGAGTGATGATGAAGAAGCAGTTGTGGTGGCCAAAAGGAAGGAAAAAGTTATGGAATCAGAAGAAATCAGAAGAAGCAGTTAGAAGGGTAAAACAGGGTAGAAGAAATCGGGAGAACTTAATACGCAGCAAAACTGAGCTTTCCTTCCGGAATAGAAATCGGTGGATTTTGAGGATTAGATCTGTAATGTATTAGACCCGTAATAGTAATACACTGAACCAAACAAAGGATTAAAGGGGGATTAAGTGGGGCCCACCGATTAGGGGTGTAATGGCTATACCAATACACCCAACCAAACATGCTGTAAGATCAAATTTCATTGGAGTTAGATATTTTTATTTAAAAAATATCATTTACTATTTACCCGAGTTATTATTTTTAAAGACTTTATGGTATTGTCAATGAAACTGAAAACAATAAATTTCAAGACAATTTTTATATAGCAAATGTTAGTTTTGTTGCTGTCGAAACCATTTTTTTGAAAACTAGAATTGACTTTGATTTTGAAAATGAAAACGAAAAATGAGAGTCGCCACCGATCTTTATCAGGTGTGATCAGACCACCTTTGTTTTAATAAAACGTTTTGATTTACTAAAACAGTGTTTTTGGTCTACGAAACTTGAGAGAACGAGTTTGGAGTCGGTTACGTGCGAGGAAGGATTAGCACCCTCGTCACGCCCAAAATTGGTACCGAATTGATTAGTTAGTATCTTAATGTCGAAAGTTGAAAATCGGGAACGGATTTAAAATACGATCCTTTTTTATTAACGTCAATTTTAAAAAATGCTTGAATTAGCCCAAAACGTACTAAAGATTTTCTCGTCTCGAGATATCGGAGTATCACATCCCGTAAGTTAGGACACAATACCATGAACTCCCGAGCGCAAGTTTGTATTTAATTTTAATTGAAATTTCATGTATTTTAAAACTCAAATGGATATTTGGCTATTTAGAATCAACGAGAGAACCAATACCCTGTAAGTTAGGGTACAATTCCTCGATGTTCCAAAACGTGAAACATTGCCTTATTTTGAAATTTTCATTTTTGAATAATAGTGAATACGATATTTAAACGACATGCGTTATTTGTTTAGAGTAAAAATAGAACGATCCATATTGGATAAAAAGTTGTAGCTTAATTCACAATGCGATTTGAATGAGATAACTAAAAAACGATGTGGAACATGAGGTAATAACATACAAATGCTATGAATGACAATAATATGAAATTACAAGTAAATGGGTCATAGTATATACAAGGACAACAATCATGCAACATTTATCATTTAAATAAGAACACTAATAAATAAAGGCCGATAAATCAAATAATATATATATCAATTTAAAACCTATAGAGCAACTTAAAATAAATGAAATGCAAAAACAAATTTAAAATGATAATAAATGAATTTAAAATAAATAATGTGAAAAAGGAATTTAATACATAAAACAATTTAAAAATAGATTACGTTTTTTTAAAATAGGCAATATAAGCGAAAGTTTGAAATAGATGATATATGAGAAGAAAGTTTAAAACAAATAATATGTAAAATAATTTTAAGATAAATAATATAAATGAGTTTAAAGTAAATATTATGTAAAAAGAAATTTAAAATAAGTAATATACAAAACATTTTTTAAAAAAATAAATGGTATATAAAAAATAGATAATACATATAAAAATTTGAAATTGATAATATATGAAAAAAATTTAAAGTTAATAATAAAACGATTTAAAATGAATAATACATAAAAACAAATTTAAAATAAATAATATACAAAACAATTTAAAGTGTATAGTATATGAAATAATTTAAAATAATATATCTAAAACAATTTAAAACAGTTTAATATATGAAATTTAAGATAAATAAAGTAGTTTAAAACAAATAATGAAAAAAGAGTCCAAATTTATATGAAAAAAGGGGTAGATTACAAATAAAATGAAAATTTAGGGTCCAAATTCGAAAAAAATTAATGCAAGTATTTAAAAAGGACTAAAACAAAATCTAAATAAAATTAAAGGGAGAATTCGGACAAAAATAAAGCAACGGACCGATTTAAAACGCGTTGAAACCTTGAGGGACTGATTGGGAAAATAATCCCAATCCCTCATGAACGGCGTTTCAAGGGTCTGCCTCTTTAAATGGCCCGAGGACTAAGTGGAAACAGAGGCAAAATTCTAGGGTAAAAATCTAAATAAAAAGGTAACGCAGGACCGCATTGAAACGCGATAAGAAAGCGGAGGGATCCAATGCGCAAATAGACCATTAGGTCAAAATGCCCGGATCCTCCGTGGGTACGGGTCGGGTTGCGCGGTTCCCCCTAAACGACGTCGTTTTGAGGCGTGAAGGGGGAAGTGCAAAACGATGACGTTTTGCTGGGCTATTAAGGCCAATTTTTTTTTTAAATTGCTTATTTCTTTCTTTCCCTTTTTTTTTAAAAGCAGAGAGCAGCCCCCTCCCTCTTCTCTTTTCCTCTTTTCGGCTAGGGTTATGAAACCCATCCTCGTCGCCGTCGCCTCCCCTAAAACCACTGTGGCCGGTGGCTGAGGTCACGCGAAAAGGGACTTTTAACCCTTATTTTTTGGACTTTGAGGAGCCAAACTCGCTCAACCTATCAGCCGAAGGACGAGGGCCTCGACTCCCTTTAGAACCGGCCTCGACGACGGAGAGAAACCTCCGGGAACGAGACCATGTGCCGATTCACGTAAGTCCTTCCCTCCTCTTTTATTTCACAATAGATTGGTATTAAAAAACAAATAAAATGAAATAAGAAAATGAAAGGAAACAAAAAAAAAACAACCTTTCGAAACTTCTGTTCTGTTCTTTTATTTTCAGTGTGCGTAAAAAAAATACAAAGTGATATGCCTCGGTTTTTATAACTGAGTTACATAGATCCATTTTGTTTTTTGCTTATCCTCTGCTACTATTTTTTTGTTTTTTTCCTCTTTGTTTCTTGCATGTTGCGTGTTAGCTTCGTCTTGCAGGTGTCAGACGCGTGGAGGCTAGCGGTGGCGTGCGGGGAAGGCTCTGCGCGAAATGGCCAGTGGTTGGCCTAGTGTGCGGCGGTTGGAGGCTTAGGGGCTAGGGTTTGCTGCTAAAAAATTTTAAGCAAGTGGGCTATTAGGGTTTAGGTTATTGGGTTTGTTTTGGGTTTTAAACTTTGGGATTGGGTAATTTAAGCCTGATATGTGATGGGTGTTATTTGATTTATGAATTGGGTAATGGGTAGGTTTATTCTACTTGGACTTGTAAATAGTTGGACTATTTTATTTGTTTATGGGCCCTGACAAAATTTAGACTTGCAGTTACAATTTAGACTTATTTAATCATAAAAATTAAATTGATCTGTTTAATAATAGAGGAACTAATTTGATTGGGCGACTTCCCAGGCGCTTTAACCAAAGTAAGTAGTCATTAAAAGCACGTGGCAAAATGAAAACCGCTGATCGAAACGATCTCATCCATTACCGCCATATTCGAAACGCTACTGAAATCCAGGCCCTTCCAGCAGAGCCAGGGAGCCGAGCCGATCCCTCTAGAAAAACCCCTAAAAGTAATGGCATTATTACACTTACGCCACTTTACTCATCAATCTCTTCTTTCAACTTCCAAACTCCATCATCATTTCCGTTTCTCTCCTCTTAAATCCCCTCGCTTCTCCTGCTCAGCCTCTGCTTCAACCACAATGGCTAAACAAGTAAATACGACACATAAACAATGGAAAGATTTTTTTTTCTTTTGTTAATTTTGTACTTTTGTGATTTTGATGTTTCGATTATTTAGGTTTTGGTGCCGATCGCCAACGGGACGGAGCCGATGGAAGCGGTGATTACGATCGACGTGATTAGGAGATCGGGAGCTGACGTTACGGTGGCTTCCGTCGAGAAAGAGCTTCGCGTTGACGCTTGCCACGGTGTTAAAATTGTTGCTGATGCTCTCGTCGCTGATTGTAAGAACACCGTTTTCGATCTTATCGCGCTTCCTGTAAGTAATTATTCCGGTTTTTTTTTCTGTAAACTTCTTTTCTTCAGGCTTTTGGTGTTGAAGTAAAATGCAGAGTGCAAATATATGAGTGATTACAGCAGTATTTGGTTTAAAATTGAGACTCAATTGGTATTGCTTTCTAACTTCTGGAAGCCAAAATGAAAAGATCTTTTTATTTTATGGAAGTAAACTAGTAATTTTCGGAAGCAAAAGAAAAAAAGGCTTTTTTATTATTTTATTTATAGAAGAAAATAATTTGCATGTGAGTGATGTTTTTAGATCAAAATGGCAAACGCTTATTTTTGTCATTGGTATATATGTTTTGCTTTTAGGGAGGCATGCCTGGTGCTAGCAACTTTAAAGATTGTGGAGTTCTTGAAAGTCTTGTGAAAAAGCAGGCTGCAGATGGGCGGCTTTATGCTGCCGTGTGTGCTTCACCTGCTGTTGCGCTTGGTTCATGGGGTCTATTGAAGGGACTGAAAGTGAGTACTAAATGATAAATATTTTAAGCTAATTTATTTCAGAGATCATGGTATGCGTTGTTTTGCTATTTGTAGCTTGTTTTTGTTTTAGATAATGTTGCATGATTGAAATCGTAATTCATGATTGTTTCTGGCAGGCTACCTGTTACCCATCATTTATGGAGCAACTGCAATCATGTGCAACAGCTGTTGAATCAAGAGTTCAGCAGGATGGCAAAGTTGTGACAAGTCGTGGACCTGGCACTACCATGGAGTTTGCTGTAACACTGGTTGAGCAATTGTATGGAAAAGAGAAAGCTGATGAAGTTTCTGGGCCATTGGTATGGGCACTTTTTACTACAGTAGTTACGTTCTTTTTAGGAAAAAGGAAAAGCAATCAGGCTAATTGGAAGCTCAGTAGATGATGTTTCTGATTAATGGCGCCACTATTTACTAAAATGGATCTGGTTATCTTCAGGTGATGCGTCCTAACCATGGTGATGAGTATACAATAACAGAGCTGAATCCTCTGGAATGGAAATGCAATAATGTTCCGCAGGTGAGATTTTAGTGTTGTTTTTTCTATCAAGTTTTGTATAATATTTGATGCATAAATCTTCATTCTTAAGTACATCTCAGTATTCTGAGTGGTTAATGGTGGATTTTCATTCTCCTCCAATACTCTGATTAGGGCTCAAAAAGAGTTCCAATTCTTGATTCTAAAGAGTTTCAAGGACACAACGAATTTCTAGTTAGAGGAGTTCAGAAAGAACAGTGTGAAGAGAGAGCTGACTTGCATCTGGCAATTTCTATAGTTCTATTTTCTTCTTTGATTCTGAAAGTAGCGATTAAAGTCCAAGATATGCAAGAACACTTGCTTGCTAAGTTTAGCTGCTTTTCATCACTGTTGATCTTATTTGTAATCTAGTGTCCCAACTGCCAAAGCATGCTGTACTCTCTAGATCCAGGTTTGCACTTCAAATTGTCCTTGATATTTCTGCTTTTGTTTTAACTTGATGTAAGGAACAATGGCAATTGTTTTGGTACCAGGACCACTGGACCAAGGTGGTTGTTTCTAAATCTAGCAGGCTTCTGTGAGGGTCGAGAATTTTGTTATAAATCAATAAATTGAAAATAGGCTGCCTGAATTTGATATGTCATTAGCTGCTAACTTGATCTTGTTACAGCCCTTCTTACTCCTATTTCTGCTTTCCCTCCCTTAGGTGAAATGAAAAAGCAAGTTATTATCATGTAATTACTAGATAATATGTAAGTTGATGTCTGCAAGAAGATAGTTATCTTTATTTCCAAATTTTCATTTCTTTCCTAAAATGATTCTATGCAGTCAGTTGGTAAGTTCACTCAGATACTGATTTTCAACTTACAAGTATTCTGGCATTTAAATTTGTCTTAGTACTATCACCCAAAATTTATGGTTCTTTTCTATGATAAAGTTTGTGTTTGATTAAATTTTCAGGTTCTTGTACCAATTGCTGATGGCTCAGAAGAAATGGAAGCAGTTATGATCATTGACATTCTGCGTCGAGCAAAGGCAAATGTTGTGGTGGCCTCTGTTGGAGACAATCTTGAAATTCTGGCTTCTAGGAAAGTTAAATTAGTGGCAGATATGCTTCTTGATGAAGCTGCTAAACTTACATATGACCTTATAGTCTTGCCAGTATGTTGGAATTCTGTCGTATTCCCTAGTCCTAATTCCTCCCAATTTTCCTTCTTTGTAATATATTTTAACTTGGTCTTTGATAACTACAGGGAGGACTTGGTGGTGCCCAAGCATTTGCTAAATCTGATAAGCTGGTGAACTTGTTAAAGAAGCAAGCGGAATCAAACAAACCCTATGGAGCTATATGTGCATCTCCAGCTTTGGTGCTGGAGCCTCATGGTTTACTCAAGGTATAATCTTGATCGAGTTTTAACATTTTCGTGTTTTCATTATAAAATTTGCATTGGTTTGTACTTGTTTATTTTGTTCATAAAATAAATGATCAACTTAATTAAAAGAACCATAATCTGCCTCTGGGAATTAGTCTCTTCGTCTCTGGAGGCTTTTGATTAAATAATTTCAACTTATAATTAGGCAATATGGTCACTACAAAATACAAACTGTTTAGGTTGTATCATTTGCTTTTGCCTTTAAACTTTGAACTTTCACTATTGTGCGTACACTTGCTTTTATTTTTTGATTACAAGTGACAAGTTTGTGTGTGTGGTTCCTGTAATTATATTTGTTTCAAAAATTTTGATCTCGAGTGAAAAAAACAATCAGCACTCAAAAGAAATTTTCTGTATTTGATATTCACGGATGGTTAACAGTCGTGTTGTGCTATGGTCCAGGGCAAAAAGGCCACAGCTTACCCTGCAATGTGCGACAAGCTATCAGATCAAAGTCATATTGACAACAGAGTAGTGGTGGATGGCAACCTCATTACAAGCAGGGGACCTGGAACTGCCATGGAGTTTGCACTAGGAATTGTGGAGAAGTTTTTCGGGCGCCCGAAAGCCTTAGAGCTAGCAAAAGGACTGCTTGTTGGACGCCAGTAGATGAACTAGTATGAGTGTTTGGTCCTGCCCATGTTACCCTATAGCCTGCTATGAGACGATATATGAGATATAAAAGGTGAGTAAGCATTCACTCTGCGGTTTTTTATGTACGATAAGTTTGTTCCTTGTTGATAAATAAATGAGTGTTGGAACAAGCTGAGCAACATGAACACCTTTGGTTCATCTGTGATGGCATCCTTTTTCAAATAATAGTGGTTTTAATTCTTCAAGCCTTCACGGGTAGAATATTTTGTTTTCAGCAATTTATTTCTGATTTCCAAGAACTTGCCATTTGAACCATTTTTTATTACGATCTCATTTTGCAATCATTCTCAACTAGAGTCGATAACATTTTTTATCTAATAATAATAATAATAATAATAATAATAATAATAATAATCGAAATGTTTAAAATTGATTTGGTTTATGGTTGTTTGAATCGGATTGATATTGATTGATTCGAGAATAGATACAGATTAAATTTGTATAAGTTTCATTATTAATTATTTTATGTGTTATTTAATTGAATTAGATAGATTAATATTAATTGAATTGGTGACCTGATTAATTTGAATATTGATTTGATTTTAAAAATGTTGATTTGGCTTTAAAGCAGGTTTCAAACACGGAATGGAGTCCGACAAAAATGAGAAATTATAAATAATGTTCATATAAGCATTTTGTTTCTTAGCACTTAAAAGTAAATGTGGTTACAAGTTACTAGAAGTTCAAAAACTAGAAATATCAATTGTTTTCATCTCTAATTTAGCTCTCTTTGCTTGGTTCGTTGCTTTTGACTCAACAACCTGGTCATGCATGGTTTCCGAATCTTCTCTCGATGTTTCAGCTTTACGTGCAGAGTGCTTCTGTGAAGAAGTATATCCATATTCACCCGAAAGTGAAGGACCTAATTCGTTACTTGGAAACCATCCATGTTTTTCTTTTACATCCATGGTAGCTGGATGGTTGCATATACTAGACCGACATCCTGCAATGTGCCTTTACTATCATCTTGTTTAGCAGACCGACATCGATTGCTAGAACAACTTGGAAGAATTCTAGCGAAAGATATAAATATGTATTGTGTGTGAAAAAATCAGTGTATATCCCGGAAGAATTCCATCACAAATTAAATGTTCTTGAACAACATCGCATTGATGCCAATTCATATCGACGCATTTCACACAAAGACATAAGATCTTATTGTCTTGGCATCTTTTACTAAAGCAAAATCCAAAAAAATTTCATACACCATTTTTATACTCTTTACATCTGACTCTTATAAATTTCAAACCTAAAAAAGTTTTAATTATAAAATAATATAATGCAAACCTATTATTAAATTTTAACATAATGTAAAACTAAACATTATTCAAATTAACTTAGATAATTCGGGACTTGGTTGTAAGTCATTTATCAGTGACTACTATGTGGGTTCATATTAATAGATCGAATACAGTAATTGATTATTTAGATTTTTCTCAATATAATAAATTTTAAAAACTGTTGTTAAAGCAAAAATCCATGGGATAATTACCAATCCTACTTATGGATTTGCTTTTTACTTAAAAACCTTGCAAATGGCTCGTTAAGGTTTCAATGGGCGGCCGCAATTTTTTTTCACTGCAGTCATTCCCTTTAAATTTTTATATTCCTAATAAAGCTACTGTCATTCCCCTTAAATTATTGAAGTTAAAACTACATTATCATAAATAATCTGGAACAAAGTAAATACCTCGAAATAAAAATCTTTACAGATTTTAGAGAATTAAACAGACATTCGAGTTCAGATATTTAGCGACGGTTGTCCTTACAGATGCCGCTAAATCAATGCCCAAACTCCCACACAAATATATAGCGGCATTTTACATTATAAAACGCCACTGTATTTTTTTCGTCGCTAAATCTCAAACTTTTATTAAACAAAAGTTAAATAATGATAATAAAAGATGGTATCAAGTATGAATACAATTTTAAAGGAACAATTGATTCATCCCATTCCCAAACTTGATTTTAAAAAACAAAACCACTCTTATAAGATCAGGATATATTAAGATTAGATGGGTTTAATGTTTTTCCACTCTTCTTTTTTAAAACATAATACAATTAATTACTAACAACATTTTAAAATCAAACATTGTTAATTAAATCACTAGATTAAAAATTCGATATATATTTTTTATCCATAAAATTTTTATGGTGAACATGTTCACAACACAGAATGGATACATTCATGTTCTATAAAACAAAATTTAGTCAAATATATAGAAACACACTTTTATATCTATAAATATATGTACAATCATAAGTACATGTCCGAACATACATATGGTCACTTGTAAACTGAAATTATTGTTGGGAAGAAACCGAACAACCGAAACAAAGCGAAAGCACAACCGGTGTTCTTTCTCTCCTTATAACTCCTGTCAAAAATTATGGCAAGCACAATAGCACAAGATATGTTCTCTAGCAACCTTAATCAACCACAAATCAACTAATGCAACCACAACAAAAATAAATAGACACCGGTATTTTTACGTGGAAAATCCCTCTAAATCAAGGGTAAAAACCACGGGACTTTAGAGTCCGATAAAGAGCTCTACTATCATCAAATGTTCGACTACAAGATCACAATATCAAGCCTACAACAAGCATTCAACTCCGACAAGGCTAACAATATGTAATCTTTAGCAAAAGAGAGAAAAATGAGAGAACATCACCAAAAACGTAACTGCTGAAAAATGGATATTTCCGACGCTACAAGACTCGGATGAAAAACCCGACCGTACAAAGTCAAGAACACCTTATCGCCTAGCTGCTGTCCAAAAATCAGCTCAATCGAACCACGGATGAACCTTCGATCGAAGAGTTGATCACTGCTGCACCAAACTTAAAAAACTGAAATTTTCTTCTCTCTTTTTCTCTGTTTTAATTTGAGATTTTTTTTGTTTTAGCACTGCAAAAATTTCTGCCCACATCACCTGTTAAAAGCCCCCCAAAAATGGCTTTTGACAAAACCAAAAAGAGACAATAAAATGTGGCAGAAATTATGGGTTTCCCACATAGTGGGACCCACACCTAACAAATCTCCCCCTCCAACTATGTGGGGAATGCCTCCATATTGGAAGTCAAACAACATGCTTCAAACTTTCCTCTTGGTAAGGCCTTCGTCAACATATCAGCACCATTATCATTAGTGTGTATCTTCTCAAGCTCTAACAGCTTAGCTTCAAGAACATCTCGTATCCAATGGTACCTCACATCAATATGCTTAGATCTAGCATGAAAAGTTGAGTTCTTACCAAGATGAATAGCACTCTGGCTATCACAGTACAGGACATACTTCTCCTGAGTAAAACCAAGCTCATGCACAAACTTCTTCATCCAAAGCATCTCCTTACACGCTTCGGTTGCTGCAATGAACTCTGATTCGGTGGTGGACAATGCAACACAGTTTTGCAGTCTCGATTGCCATGCCACAGCTCCCCCTGCATAAGTGATTAAGTAACCTGAAGTAGATCTCCTCGAGTCAATGTCTCCGGCCATGTCTGAATCTATATACCCAACAAGAACAGGTTTCTCATTGCCGAAACAAAGTTTCATGTTGGAAGTGCCACGAAGATATCTTATAATCCACTTCACTGCATTCCAATGCTCTCTGCCTAGATTAGAAAGAAACCGACTAACTGTACCAACGGCATAAGCCAAGTCTGGTCTCGTGCAAACCATTGCGTACATCAAACTACCCACGGCTGAAGAGTAAGGAATTTTCTGCATCTCTTCCTTCTCCTTTTCTGTGGAAGGACTATGCTTAACACTCAATCTAAAGTGCATAGCAAAGGGAGTATTCACCGCTTTAGCTTTGTCCATACTAAACCTTTGAAGTACTTTCTCAATGTACCTCTCTTGTGATAACCATAATTTCTTGGCCTTTCTATCACGTGTCAGTCTTATGCCAAGAATTTGCTTTGCTGGCCCCAAATCCTTCATTGCAAAGGATTTACTCAACTCTTGTTTCAACTTCTCAATTCTAGAAGCATTCTGACCAACAATAAGCATATCATCAACATAGAGCAAAAGAATAATAAAATCATCACCAGAGAATCTCTTAACAAACACACAATGATCAGAAGTAGTCTTCTTGTAGCCTTGCTTCCCCATAACAGACTCAAACTTCTTGTACCATTGCCTTGGAGCTTGCTTCAAACCATACAAGCTCTTCTTCAATCTGCACACATAGTCCTCTTTCCCTTGTGCAACAAAACCCTCTAGCTGCTCCATGTAAAGCTCTTCTTCCAAGTCACCATGAAGAAAAGCAGTTTTCACATCCATTTGTTCAACCTCTAGGTCATAACAAGCTACCAAACTCAGTATAGTTCTGATAGAGGACATCTTCACAACCGGTGAAAATATTTCTTCAAAATCAACCCCTTTTTTCTGAGTATAACCCTTGACGACCAATCTAGCTTTGTATCGTGGAGATGAAGACTTCTCTTCTTGCTTCAACCTGTAAACCCACCGATTATTCAAAGCTCTTTTGCCCTTAGGAAGTTTCACCAATTCAAAAGTATGGTTCTCATGCAAGGATTGAAGTTCGTCTTTCATCGCTTCAACCCACTGATCTTTGCATTCACTCTCCATAGCCTCTTCATAACATTCAAGTTCTCCCCCGTCAGTCAAAAGAACATATTCATCAGGAGAATACCTGACAGAAGATCGTCGATCTCTAGAAGACCTTCGAAGTGGAACTGCTGGTGGAGCTATAGGTGCTTGTTGTTGATCATTCACAACATCATCCATGGGAGTATCAAAGTCACCTATAGTCTGATGGTCACCACTAACATCACCATGCACATCATCCTGGATAGGATCTGGTGAAGAGTCTAGGGGAACCGGATTCACATCGATCAAGTCACCACTACCTTGTGAATTCACTTTCTCCGTCTTATCAATGTCATCAATGGTCTGATCCTCAATGAATACAACATCTCTGCTTCTCACGAGTTTCTTCTGAACTGGATCATAGAGTCTATAACCAAACTCACCGTCTAGACCATAACCAATAAAAATGCATTGTCGAGCCTTGGCATCCAACTTGGATCTTTCATCCTTTGGAACATGAACAAATGCTTTACAACTGAACACACGTAGGTGATCATATGACACGTCTTCACCAAACCAAACTCTATCTGGCACATCACCTTTCAAAGGAACACTAGGAGACAGATTTATCACATGTGTCACTGTATTCAAAGCTTTGGCCCAAAACGATCTTGGTAACTTTGCATCTGACAACAAACATCTAACTCTCTCAATCAATGTTCGGTTCATTCTTTCAGCTAACCCATTTAATTGTAGAGTCTTTGGTGGTGTTCTCTGATGTCTGATTCCCTGTCGCAGACAATACTCATGAAACGACCCTGTGTACTCGCCACCATTATCTGTACGAATGCACTTCAACTTCTTCCCAGTTTCCCTTTCAACTGATGCTTGAAACTGTTTAAACACCTCAAAGACTTGATTTTTAGACTTCAAAGTGTAAACCCATAGCTTTCTTGAACAATCATCAATGAAAGTCACAAAGTAAAGTGCACCACCATGTGATCTTACTTTTATCGGACCACAAACATCTGAATGGACCAACTCTAGCAACTCTGATTTCCTATGAGGAGGATGGCTTCTAAATGAAACTCTTCTCTGCTTTCCTGCTAGACAATGAGCACAATTCTTCAGTGTAGCATTCTTTAAACCCGAAAGTTGATTCTTCTTCGCTAAACAGCTAAGCCCCTTCTCACTCATAAGACTGAGTCGTTTATGCCACAACTCAGTTGAGCTGTCATTCAGTGTCACATTCACCATCTCTCGAGAAGTCAAAGCTTGCATCAAGTACAAATTTGAGCTCTTCTTTCCTCGAGCCACAACTAAGGAGCCTTTAGTCAGCTTCCACTGCCCTTCACTGAAGGTGTTACAAAATCCCTCATCATCAAGCTTTCCTGCAGAAATCAAATTCAAACGGACATCCGGTGCATGTCTGACATCCTTGAGAGTTAACTTTGTTCCATTGTTACTCACCAAGCTAACATCTCCCATACCAATAACCGAAACCAAACCATCATTACCCATCTTCAATACCCCAAAATCACCAGGAGTATAAGATGTGAAGAATTCCTTCCTCGACGTGACATGAAGTGATGCACCAGTATCAATCACCCAACTAGTCTCGTCGCATGCTAGGTTGACCAAATTATCATCACAAATAACTAACAGATTTTCACGAGTAACAGTAGCAACACGCTCGAATTTTTCATTGTCATTCCGATCGTGTTTATCACCACCACCTTTGTTCTCTTTCTTCCACTTGAAGCAATATTTCTTGATATGACCTTTCTTACCACAATGATGACACTCAAGATTCTTGTATCTCGATCTTGACTTGCTTCGGCTTTTATCTCTACCCTTTCCATCTTTGTCTCTGTTTCTCCCCCTATTCTCGATAACCAACACCTTGGACTGTGATGTAGAACCCTGAGATCTTCTTCTAACCTCTTCATTCAACACATAACTCTTAGCCAAATCCAAAGTAATAATACCCTGTGGGGAAGAATTAATGAGTGAGACTCGAAAGGTCTTCCAAGAGTCTGGTAGAGTAGCAAGCAACCAAAGTCCTAAAATCTCGTCATCAAATTTGACACCCATACCAAGCAACTGATTCATCACACTCTGAAATTCACTAACATGGTCAGCTATAGACATTCCTTCTTTATATTTCAGCGCCATCATTTTCTTCAGCAAAAACAACTTGTTATTGCCCGACCTCGAAGCATACAAGCTTTCAAGCTTCTCCCACAATGTTCGAGCATGTGTCTCCTGATCAATGTGGTTGTAAACATTTTCTTCAACAAATTGCCGAATAAAGCCACACACTTTTTGATGCTCAAATTCCCATTCTTCATCACTTTTCGAATCGGGTTTTTGAGTAGTAAAGACCGGAAGATGCAAAGTCTTCACAAACAACAAGTCCTTCATTTTATTCCGCCAAAGTTGATAATTTGTGCCATTCAACATAATCATCTTGCTCGTATTAATTTCCATAATTATCTGACACAATAACCAAGCTCTGATACCAGTTTGTTGGGAAGAAACCGAACAACCGAAACAAAGCGAAAGCACAACCGGTGTTCTTTCTCTCCTTATAACTCTTGTCAAAAATTATGGCAAGCACAATAGCACAAGATATGTTCTCTAGCAACCTTAATCAACCACAAATCAACTAATGCAACCACAACAAAAATAAATAGAGACACCGGTATTTTTACGTGGAAAACCCCTCTAAATCAAGGGTAAAAACCACGGGACTTTAGAGTCCGATAAAGAGCTCTACTATCATCAAATGTTCGACTACAAGATCACAATATCAAGCCTACAACAAGCATTCAACTCCGACAAGGCTAACAATATGTAATCTTTAGCAAAAGAGAGAAAAATGAGAGAACATCACCAAAAACGTAGCTGCTGAAAAATGGATATTTCCGACGCTACAAGACTCGGATGAAACATCCGACCGTACAAAGTCAAGAACACCTTATCGCCTAGCTGCTGTCCAAAAATCAGCTCAATCGAACCACGGATGAACCTTCGATCGAAGAGTTGATCACTGCTGCACCAAACTTGAAAAACTGAAATTTTCTTCTCTCTTTCTCTCTGTTTTAATTTGAGATTTTTTTTGTTTTAGCTCTGCAAAAATTTCTACCCACATCACCCATTAAAAGCCCCCCAAAAATGGCTTTTGACAAAACCAAAAAGAGACAATAAAATGTGGCAGAAATTATGGGTTTCCCACATAGTGGGACCCACACCTAACAATTATTACAAATATTTATTAATATATAATTTAGCTTAATGTTATGAATAAAATCAAAACATTGGCATTGAACTCACATATGTATAGCATTTTAATATATATATATATATATATATATTTAACAATGTTTTTCTGAAACATTAACGTAGAAATCATCTGGAAATCCCAGACTGGGTGCACGAACTATGTCCCTCCCTCGATTTTTGTGAACCTGTTCCATAAATTTTGCAAAACATTTTTGGTTTAGATTCTTTGGATTAAATTATTAAAAAATATATATGCAAAATAATGAAAAAATATACCTGAATTTGGTGACCCAGACATGTAAAAAGACAGCCATTAGAACCTTGCTGAACTCTGCACCAGCACACGGCCTATCCCCTCCTCCATATGGTATGAAGTTCTTTGCCATTCCATTGCTCCCAATGTTCTTTATTCATTTTATTATTTTTAAAAATACCATAATAATTGACAAATTATATTTAATTGCTCCCAAAGTTTTATTTAAGATTTAATCCATGGGAAAGAGTATAATTATACCTTCCATCTTGAAGGGTTGAAGGTAAGAGGATCTTCATATATATTAGGGTTCAGATGAAGAGCTGTGGGCATAACCAATAGGATCCAACCTTTTGGTATTGTATATCCTGCAATATTTATATTTTTAATATTATTATTTAAAGGATGAATCACACTTGTTTATAATATATTCAAATAAATTGGTAATAATATATATATGTATACATATTGTTATCTATCATCGACGTGAATGTCAGCTATAACTTTCCTCAGCATCCCTGGAAGAAGATTTTCTAACCTAAGTGTTTCATTAATCACCTGAAAATAGCCAAAAAAAGAAGAAGAAAAAAACATGAACAAACACGGCCTAAATTTATTTATTAAAAAAGTTGGCATAATTAATTAACTCACGTAACGAGTGAACGTCATGGATTTGTATTCCTCCCATACAAGTCCAGAATTGGCACCTTCTCTGTTCTTTAGAATTTCCTCATGCTCCTCCTGGTTCATTTCTTAAAAACTAAAATATTAATATCCAAATTTTTTCAAAGAAATTTTTCCTCATTTTATCCCAACATACAATCTCAATCAATTAGTACGTGACACATAGCATACGTGACATATATAATATGTTCTTACCAAATGTTGTACAAATAAATTAAGATGAAATTGAAGATACCATTTTTAAAAAAAAAAACTTTCTAAATAACTAAGTGAAGAAAACGATATTGATTGGGGTTAATTTTATAGTTAAGACCTACAAAAATTGCATATATTCATGTACACTCATATAAAATCCGAATATATAACATAACCCCAAAACTCAGATTATATTATTAAAAATTATATAAATAAACCCTCCAATTATCTAAAATATTCACCTAGCAAAAAGAAATATAAATGCTTAAGTATATATTAATTTAATTAAAAGCAATAATAATAAGTTAAAATCATGTAAAGGAAGGAACGAACTGTTAATTGTTGCAAAGCCGATGGGTTGTCCAGTAGATACATGGTGGCCAAAGTGGTAGTGGGTGAAATCGTCTCGACAGTAGCAAGGAGTAGCCCAAACAGAAGGAAAGGCACGAATTCCTTCGTCAAAAATGCTTCTTTCCCAATGTCTCCTACTATTTCATCCAAAAAATCTCCCTTTTTATTGCAACCTTCTGCTGAATTATCATAAGAGTACCCCTTCATCCTCTCTTCTAAAACCCAAGTCGTCAGCTTTATTGCTTTTCTTTTCTTCTGCAGTCAAATATATATATTTATTAGTGTTTACCCTAGAAGGATTCATGATGAAATTCATATTTAATGGTATGTTTCTACCTGTATACATTTGTAGAAAGCGGTCCCAGGGATATATAAAGGAAATGTCATAATTGATTGCAACATGTTGTTTAAATCTTCACCTAAATTTTTTTCTGGTTTATGACTCATCAGGATCTGTGAGGTTAAATCAAATAACATCTGCAAACACCAAAACCAACAATCTATATTTATCTTTACTACAATATTTCATTCTTGGATCATCTGGTTATGTATATGCCATAATTGCTTACGGGAACAGTTTGGCGTTTTACATCGACCTCTGGCAGATTGGTCCACTTATGTAATTCATGGTTTATTACATCCTCAAACTCAGACAACAGCTTACGTTTGAGTGGCTCATGTCCGAAATGACGGAGAATGGAGCGCCGTAGATACCTCTGGAAGTAGCCACCTAGATTTCTCAGGTTATCGTTGTGTACCGTCTGTGAAAAGGAATCCACGTAATAGAGTTCGATGAGTTTCCCCTTTAGTTGCAACACGAAGTAGTTGAATTCGGGATCTGATGACACCGCCACCGGTCGACCCGCTATGTTTGTCTTGAACAACGGACCGTATCTAAAATCATATTTGAAAAAATGAGATTGCACTGACCTACGCAGATGAAACGGAATTTAAAGGGTTATTTTATTACCTTTTCAATCTTTCATTAACGAAAGGATGCATGTCAATGGAGTTGGAAGTGACAAAGAAGCTAAGGGTCTCTCCTATAAGAGGGAATCCCATGGAACCAGGAGGGAGTTTGCCCTTTCATTTAGGGTTCCTCCACCTATAAATCCAGTTGCCTACACTTACACTCAAAAAAGATATTATGAAAACCCAAACATACCATATTTCCATTATCATTGCACCAACAATTAAGTGGATATGGAGTTTGAAAAGTAGAATTTGATTTCTTTTGTTAACGTTGCTCTCTTATATAGAAGCTTTATGATATAGTTATATTAATTTTAAGGTTTATTTGAATTTTATAATAGAATTTTTTTTCATTTACATCGTGAGTGTGCCATAATTTAGTATAAGATAATGTTATTAATTGAGTTTGTGTTACAAGTCAACTTGATATATTATATATGTGTTATTATTAATAGTTTCAAATTAAACGTTTCATTATTTAATAGATGTTATGTTTAAATGCACACGTATTCTAAATACATGATTTTCACACGAATACTCATATAATAGAATTACTAATATGTATATAAGAGTGTAAATTATATTAGCATGATTTTAAATAACTATTCTTTTAATAAAATATTATTTTTAAATATTTATTAAATAAAATATTTATATTCAATTCACTGTGAGATTCAACTTTATCATCAAACCAATGTCTCATGCACAAATCCTAACGAGGGTTAGAGGGCAATTATGTATGTAAGATGTTATTTATGACACTAAAAAAAAATTGTATAATATGATATGAATTGTAAATTAAATATAAAAATTTAATATACATTGTCGGTAACCTTTTGGCCTAGTGTAGGGGCGAAGCTAGAAAATTTTTTTTAGGGGCTCCAAATTAAGTTGTAATTTTTATGATAGTAAAAGTACAATTTCACCATTTTAATAGCCTCTATCTTTATAATTTTTAAAGGATTAAATCAAATTTTTATCATTTTAAGGGAGCCAAAGTGTAATTTTACCTTTACTAATTTAAAATTTTAAAAATTTCAAAGGGCCTAAATGGAAATTTTGACATTTTAGGGGGGTCGGCACCCTTGCCTGCCATCCCCCCTGGTTTCGCCCCTGGCCTAGTGGTAAGAGTATTGTGTTAGAGACATTAGAGTTTGGGTTCAATCCCAAGCAATTCCATTCCTCATCCCTAATTTTTGAAAAGATTAGGCATAATGAATTATTTGGCCCTTCAACTTCACAATATAAAGTCGTTTTATTTTTTCATTTATTTTTTCATCTTTTTTAGCTCTTGAATTTGCATGGTTTGTCAAATCACCCAAAAATGGGTGAAAAGGTTAATGTTTGTTAACTTTATTGATGTGACAATAAAAAAATTAAATGAATGACGACTATAGAAGGACCAAATAAATTATTATGCCAAAAAATTAATATATGTAATGTTTTAATTAATTTCCAAATGTTTAGTAGTTAATTGCTTTTTTTATCATACAATATTAGTGGAGAGGAATACTTTTTTACCTAAATAATATAAAATAAATAAATAAATACTAAATAGGATAGGAAAAATATTAATTACCGAAATAGACATTTATTATAGTAACCCGTTGGTGCTGCTTAACCAACCGGCGGAATCACTCCCACTTCTCGCCAATCATTGTGGCATGATTAGTTTTTTTTTAAAGAATTTTTTTTGGTGTAGCCACTGTGTCAAGCGGCACCAGTAAAATATTTTTTTAGTTGGTAGATTAATAATTTAGCTTTTTTTATTAGATGATTAAATGTTAGTGCTTGTATCCTTGAGTTCCGAGTTCGATTTTTTTTCTATTCACATTTGTATTTTTTATTTCATGTTGTTTAAAGCTTTTTATGTATTTATTTTTAATTAATATTTTTAACACATTAGCTTTTTTAGTTAGATAGTTAGATAATTATGATTTAATTCTCGAGTCTCATGTTTGATTTTTCTTATAAATATTTTAATATGTATTTTTTATTTCATGTTGTTTCGAGTAATTAAAAAAAAGCTTGAAACAACATGAAATAAAAATTCATATTAAAAATGTTTATAAGAAAAATCAAATTTAGAAGTCAAGAATGAAATCACAATTATTTAACCATTTAATAAAAAAGCTATTGCGTTAAAAATATTAACTAAAAATATAAAAAACTTGAAACACCAAATTGGGTATCCCTTCAACAAGCAACAACAAGAAATAAATGAATAGCTAAGTTTTGCATGCATGTAAATTTAGCCTGTTTTGGGTTATTGGACTTTAATTGACTTTATTTATTATAGTTTTTGCTGGGGTTTGGTGAATAAGATACTTAGTTTACAAGAAACCCAAAGTGAAAAGAAGAAGGAAATAGATGTCACAAATTAAATTAAGTGATTGGCTAATGTTGAAAGTTTTACTTATTTCAGGTGAGCTACCCAAACCCATACAGGTGATGTTGGTGGCCTTACCCTATCTTCCCTACTTTTGACAGCTAAAAATAAAAATAAGGTAGTTGGGAGAAAACTAAAACAATTGGCTATATAAACTAAGAAATTCCATTCTTGGGGGATATGTATTAATGAACGACACAATTAATCCCAAGTTGGGTCATCCAATTTAAACTTATAGAACCCTAATCTTGATTTTTTGAAGTACGAAATTAGGGCCAACTTTAATCTGGTTATGTTTACCAAACCAAGCTATCATTTTTTTTATGGATTCCTTTGATTTAACGAAATAGTTTCTTAAATGTTTTTGGTTTAAAGATTATGCTTAACAGATATGTTTGGGAAAGGTGGGCTTAATTTAATGGGTTGGGAAGAGATTATGAGTATTGGCATTGTGTCAAAAAAATTAGATACATAATTTATAATGAGATTGTTCAACAATTTCTTTTATTGAGTTTCTCTTTTTTTTTTAATTTCGTTTGGGTCAAATTCGTGGAAGCTAAATTTTTTATAGATTTGAATTTTTTTTCATTTGGATTTAAACATAAAACATCTGAGTTAGTGTCACAAATCAATTAAATCCTAATTTAATCAGAAAAATTACTTTAATGTCTTTTTGCTATTAAAATAAATATATTATTTGAGGGTACTTTAGTCTTTTATTTTAAAAAATATATTAAAAATATGAATACGATGAAATTTAAACTCATGCCCATTGAATTAGTAAAACTTTAAATTTATTACTCAACCAAAATTTTATTTTAATATTTTAATATATTTTAATTTTAGGTTTATTATTTAAAAAACTCTTTGAAAACAATTCAATAACCAATTAGGCCATCAATCAATTAAATTAAAGAAATAAGCTCTCGTCCTTTGACGAGGGTGCTGTGATACGTCAATGTAACAATTGATTTTGGTGTTTGGTCTACAATGGCGATGGTGAATTGAAACTTATTCGGTACACTGACAGTGACGGGGCTGGATCAGTGGATGACATATGAAGTACCTCCGGATATTTCTTTTGTCATTTTAGCCTTTTTTTTTATTGTTAACGCCTTGAGGATGTGGATTACGATGTAAATGGATAGAAGAATCTCTGCATATTGACTATGGTCATTGAAACAATTTTTTCTGTCTTTGTAATGCACGTAAGTAATGCTTGTTTTACAAGGGATTTTAGATCTGATCTATATTCATTCTAACATGTTATACTATTAGTTATAGCAAAAGCTCCATTTATCTATGTGATGATTGTTGCATTATTTAAGTGCTGGGATTTCCTTATTTGTAGTGATATTTTTTACAATTACTTGCTTGTTTTTATTTCCCCAGAACAAGGGATGTACTGTGTATCGCATATGCAGTGAGGACGAAGCAAGAATGAAGATATAATCAGTTTCAACCAGACATTACTATGCATTTGGTGCTTTGTTGTTTGAAGAGGTCTCATATAAGATCAAAGGTGCATGATCTCTTTTCTTATTTTTTTGCCACTCCAATGCTATTTGTTCCCTATGTCTCATAATTTTTTTATTTTTCCTCAGAACTCCCTGGAGTTCGGTGGGTTCTTCCAGATTCCTATCTAGATGTGAAGAACAAGGATTATGGAGGTAAATATTCATTTTTAATCTTGAATATTTCTTTATTTGGTGTCTCCTTGTTTTAAGCTATTAATACTAGAAAACGTACGTTATTGATTTTCAGGGGAACCTTTCATTAATGGGCAAGCTGTGCCTTATGACCCAAAAAACCATTGGTACGGGCACTTTTTACTACAGTAGTTACGTTCTTTTTAGGAAATAGGAAAAGCAATCAGGCTAATTGGAAGCTCAGTAGATGATGTTTCTGATTAGTGGCGCCACTATTTACTAAAATGGATCTGGTTATCTTCAGGTGATGTGTCCTAACCATGGTGATGACTATACAATAACAGAGCTGAATCCTATGGAATGGAAATGCAATAATGTTCTGCAGGTTAGATTTTAGTGTTGTTTATTGTTACATTCTATCAAGTTTTGTATAATAGTTGATGCATAAATCTTCATTCTTAAGTTCATCTCAGTATACTGAGTGGTTAATGGTGGATTTTCATTCTCCTCCAATACTCTGATTAGGACTCAAAAAGAGTTCCAATTCTTGATTCTAAAGAGTTTCAAGGACACAACGAATTTCTAGTAAGTGGAGTTCAGAAAGAACAGCGTAAAGATAGAGCCGACTTGCATCTGGCAATTTCTATAGTTCTATTTTCTTCTTTGATTCTGGAAAATAACGGTTAAAGTCCAAGATATGGAAGAACACTTGCTTGCTAAGTTTAGCTGCTTTTCAGCACTTGCTTGAAATTTTTTTGGTACCAGGACCACTGGACCGAGGTGGTTGTTTCATAATCTAGCAGGCTTCTGTGAGGGTAGAGAATTTTGTTATAAATCAATAGATTGAAAATAGGCTGCCTGAATTTGATATGTCATTAGCTGCTAACTTGATCTTGTTACAGCCCTCCTTACTCCTACTTCTGCTTTCCCTCCCTTAGGTGAAACAAAAAAGCAAGTTATTATCATGTAATTACTAGATAATATGTAAGCTCATTTCTGCAAGAAGATAGTTATCTTTATTTCTAAATTTTCATTTCTTTCCTAAAATGATTCTATGCAGTCAGTTGGTGAGTTCATTCAGATACTGATTTTCAACTTCCAAGTATTCTGACATTTAAATTTGTCTTAGTACTATCACCCAAAATTTATTGGTTCTTTTCTATGATAAATGTTTGATTAAATTTTCACGTTCTTGTACCAATTGCTGGTGGCTCAGAAGAAATGGAAGCAGTTATGATCATTGACATACTGCGTCGAACAAAGGCAAATGTTGTGGTGGCCTCTGATGGAGACAATCTTGAAATTCTAGCTTCTAGTAAAGTTAAATTAGTGACAGATATGCTTCTTGATGAAGCTGCTAAACTTACATATGACCTTGTAGTCTTGCCAGTATGTTGGAATTCTGTCATATTCCCTGGTCCTAATTCCTCCCAATTTTCTTTCTTTGTAATTTATTTTAACTTGGTCTTTCCTATCTATAGGGAGGACTTGGTGGTGCCCAAGCATTTGCTAAATCTGATAAGCTGGTGAACTTGTTAAAGAAGCAAGCGGAATCAAACCAACCCTATGGAGCTATATGTACATCTCCAGCTTTGGTGTTGGAGCCTCATGGTTTAATCAAGTTATAATCTTGATCGAGTTTAACATTTTCATGTTTTCATTATAAATCTGCATGGAATTGTACTTGTTTGTTTTGTTCGTAAAATAAATGATCAACTTAATTAAAAGAACCATAATCTGCCTCTGGGGAAGTAGTCTCTGCGTCTCTGGAGGCTTTTGATTAAATAATTTCAACTACTATATACATTAGAGCTTATAATTAGGCAATATGGTCACTACAAAATACAACTGTTTAGGTTGTATCATTTGCTTTTGCTTTTGCCTTTAACTTTGAACTTTCACTATTGTGCTTGCACTTGCTTTTATTTTTTAATTACAAGTCACAAGTTTGTGTGTGTGGTTCCTATAATTATATCTGTTTCAAACATTTCGATCTCGAGTGAAAAAAGAACAGCACTCGAAAGAAACTTTCTAGTATTTGATATTCCCGGATGGTTAACAGTCGTGTTGTGATATGGTCCAGGGCAAAAAGGCCACAGCTTACCCTGCAATGTGCGACAAGCTATCAGATCAAAGTCATATTGACAACAGAGTAGTGGTGGATGGCAACCTCATTACAAGCAGGGGCCCTGGAACTTCCATGGAGTTTGCATTAGGAATCGTGGAGAAGTTTTTCGGACGCCCGAAAGCCTTAGAGCTAGCAAAAGGATTGCTTGTTGTACGCAAGTAGATGAACTAGTATGAATGTTTGGTCCTGCCCATGTTGCCGTATAGAAGGTGAGTTTGCATTCACTCTGCGGTTTTATGTACGATAAGTTTGTTTCTTGTTGATAAATAAATGAGTGTTAGAACAAGCTGAGCAACATGAACACCTTTGGTTCATCTGTAATGGCATCCTTTGTCAAATAATAGTGGTTTTAATTCTTCAAGCCTTCATGGGTGGAATATTTTGTTTTCGGCAATTTATTTCTGATTTCCAAGAACTTGCCATTTGAACCATTTTATATTACAATCTCATTTTGCAATCATTCTCAACTAGAGTCGATAACATTTTTTTTTATCTAATTATACATGAATTATGGTTTAATGTATAATTTTATACATGAAATTTTAATTTGATCCAATTCTTGTATATTATTAATACAATTGTTAATATAATATCATCTTATGTTTATATATTGCACACATAAATAATTATATTTATTCAATATAAACAATTTATTTTTTTAAATGTTTATGATAAAATCAAAATTAAAATTTCAAGTATACATTTGAACCACAATTAGTGTTTCACGTGTACAATTGTATCAAATTAAAGTTTATATATACAATTGCAAGTTGCAACACATTAAATCAAAATTTATGTATAATTTTGAGATTTATCTCTAATAATAATAATAATAATAATAATAATAATAATAATAATAATAATAATCTTCTAACTACTTGAATTTGATGTAATTTGAAATGGTTTAAATTCAGTTTGGTTTTGAATTTAGTTTAGCTCATAATTGTTTGAATCGGACCGGATTGATATTGATTGATATGAGAATCGATACGAATTAAATGTAACACTCCAAATCTGACCTAAATATTATGGCCGAATCTAGAGTGATTACGTAAAATGGTTTGAAAATTTAGCTTTCCAGAAGGTTAAAAACAGCTCAATTTCTATTACTAAATAAATCTGTTTTCTAAAAATTAATTATTTTGCAGTGGAAAGCCTTAGAAAGAAGTATTTTTGAAAACATATTTTGTTAATTAGAAACTCATTGTCTTGCAAAAAAAATGAACTTTGTCGATAAAGCAGTATTTTTAGAAAAACAAAATTAAAGTTCAAAACTCGAAACCACTAAAAATGTCCAGGCAGTCTAAATTTTATAAAACTCTCAAACCCAAATTTAAACAAATTAAATATATGAAAATATGGTTATAACCGAGCTCCCGTCGCACCGACTAGCCTATGTCTAAGAATTACCTGAAAGTGACAGACAAAAAGAAAGTGAATTTTCATAATTCAGTGTGTAATTTAAAGAAACAAAATTTCAAATTTAATTTCAGATTTATTACATGGCAGAGCAGATACAAAGGTATATCTTATACAGACTCAGAATAATATGCAAATTTACAGTTCTACTCTCATCCGCTACACATCATCTCTAACCATCCCTACACACCATATAGAGTATTAAATACTCATCCTGCCCAACACACCACTTAGTGTCGATATGACACTTTTGAGATTATTTGCAGCTATGCTGCCAGTATAATGGGCGAGATATCACCTCTCACAAAAACACTTCCACCACATATTATATCCCACCCCAAAATCAGATACAATCATAGCAGAAACCATGCATAACATTTCAGATACAAATCATATACGTATATAAGATTACTCTCAGTTTAAATTATCATATCACAGCTCAAATACACTTAAAGATATCGAAAAATTATACTAACAGAAGACCAAATTTCATGTTTGTTCGTTGTTTTTCGAGTTTCTCGTTGCACCTGATTCAATTTCGATATAAAAACCCACATGAGGCTTACCCAACACAACAATTATTACACTTAAATCAGTAACGAAAACAAACCCATTCAGAGAACACCATCTTCGATTCATCCAAAAACTACTAAACAAACCTACAAACGAAGCTGCACAGCCCCAAAACAAAACTAAACGCCTACCCAAGCACGCAACAGCAACATACGCCCTTAAACCACTGAAGAAACGCTTCTTCCCTCTTGATCCTCTCCTAAAAACATAGCGGATTAATAAGATATTGCAAGGATACCAATTTTGCACTACACTATCACAATTCCATAATTCCCAATTGCCCACATCAATTCCACAAAAGATCATAGTTGCAGATGATGGAATCTTACCTCTAACTATTTAAGCCTAAAACCGAAACAAAGGAATCCAACCAGTATTGACAAGAATGCAAGAGAGCAATGATTGCAACCAAGAAAAATAAAAGAGAACCAAAGAGTAGAGAATGAAGAACAGACGTGAAAATAGAGGCAGGGAAAAAAAAAACCCACAAATTGAACGTGGGAAAGTTGAGGGAAAGAGAAAAATAAAGATAAAAGAATAAAATAACTAGTTTATTTTCAAAACATACAAATCATATCCCTAACTAACTAGATTTATTTTTTAGTGTCTAAATTTAATTTAAACTTCTTCACACAACAACATGTAAATCAAAACTTAAATTGTTGGAGCGTTACAACTCTGCCCTCTTAAAAAAAATTTTCAAACTCGAATTTTTTTTGAATCAAACATATGTGAATATTGTTATTGAATTGAGTACTCAAGTATTTAACAATGGTTGTACTTGCAAATGCCACTAAATCTATGCCCAAACTCTCACACAAATATATAGCGGCATTTTATTTTTTTATTTTTTGCTAAATCTCAAACTTTTATTCAAAAGTTAAATAATAATAATAAAAGATGGTATCAAGTATCAATACAATTTTAAAGGAAAAGCTGATTCATCCCATTCCCCAAACTTGATTTTTAAAAACAAAATCACTCTTATAAAGTCGAGATATATTAAGATTTGATAAATTTAAAGTTTTTCTCACTCTTCTTTTCAAAAACACGACACAATTATCAATAACATTTTAAAGTCAAATATTGTTAATTAAATATCACAAAATCACTAAATTAAAAAATTGATATATATTTTTTATCCATGAAAATTTTACTTTGGCACTTTCAAGGCCATCTTCAAATGAAGTTTAAGAGGAATATGTTGTTATATATTGAGTCATTGGTATTAATAAAAGATGATGGTGAACATGTTCACAACACAGAATGGATACATTCATGATCTATAAATATAGTACAATAATAAGAACATGTTGGAACATACATATGGGCACTTGTAAACTGAAACTATTACTAATATTTATTAATATATAATTTAGCATAATGTTATGAATAAAATCAAAACATTAGCATTGAACTCACATATATATATATATTTAACAATGTTTTTCTGAAACATTAACGTAGAAACCATCTGTAAATTCCAGAATGGGTGAACGAACCATGTTCCCACCCTTGATTTTTGTGAACCTGTTGAATAAAATTTGCAAAACATTTTTGGCTTAGATTCTTTGGGTTAAATTATTAAAATATATATACAAAATAATGAAAAAACATACCTGAATTTGGTGACCCAGACATGTAAAAAGACAGCCACTAGAACCTTGCTGAACTCTGCACCAGTACACGGCCTATTCCCTCCTCCAAACGGTATGAAGTGTTTGGAATATTTTCAAATATTTATAGTATCCCAATAACTATAAATGAATGGGTGTAATTAATCAAAAGATAAAACTTTTGGTCATTGGTCAAAAGTTATATCATTTGATTTTTAAAAAAGAATTATAACTATTCAAAAAATATGATTTGAATAGTTACAAAATTAAATGAATAATTATTATTATTTATTTATTCATAAAGACACCTATTGAAAGATGTCTCTATGAAGAGACATGAAAATTCCTATAAATAGGAATGGGATTTCATTTGGAAATCATATCAACAAATTCTAATATTATTTCTTCTCTTCCTTCATTTTCTAATATTATTAGATTATTCTATAAAGTATTGCTGCAGAAATCCTTTGTAGAAATTGAGTTTTTGTTATACATTACTCAGTGCATAGTGGACTATTCTCGTCAGTGCAAAACGCAAATAGTCATTGGCTTCATTGTATCCTCGAGGTTAATTTGCTTGGAACTCGTTTGCACACTGAAGATAAGTGGGGGCGAATATAACCTTAAAGATAGTGGCTTGATACACGCCTTGGAGCCTGTCCTATTTCTTCTTTTTCTTTTCGAGTTCCGATCGTGTGTTCGAGTTTTTTCCTTACCGGAGTTTTGTACTAACAATTTTAAGGTTATATTTCATGATGACTACCACAACACATGAAAGTGGAACACTAAGGGAGTTGGCTTCCAACTTTGTTAAACTTGATCGTTTTGATGGTGGCAATTTTCAACGATGGCAGAAAAATATGCACTTTTTGTTATCAACTTTGAAGATTGCTTATGTTTTGGATACTCCAAGACCTGAAGAGAATGAAAACGAATCTATTGCTGCAACCCGAGAAAGACAAAAATGGGACAATGCTGATTACATGTGCATGGGCCACATATTGAATGGTTTATCTGATGGTTTGTTCGACACCTACCAAAACGACGTCACCGCTAAAGAATTATGGGACAAATTGGAGGCAAGATACATGACCGAAGATGTTACAAGTAAGAAATTTCTTGTCAGTCGTTTCAATAATTATCAAATGGTTGATGGTCGTTCTGTTATGGAACAATTTCATGATATTGAAAAGATGCTGAATCAATTTAAGCAATATGATATGAAAATGGATGAAATGATTGTGGTATCCTCTATAATAGACAAACTTCCTCCATCTTGGAAAGACTTTAAAAGAAGTCTAAAACATAAGAAAGAGGAAATATCTCTTGAGGCTTTGGCAAATCATCTTCGTATTGAAGAAGAGTATCGAAAACAAGATCAGAACCTAAATTCTGAAAATGCCAAAGTACATGTTACGGAGGAAGTACAGACTACTAAACCATTCAAAAGAAAGTTCAATCTGGCTGATAGAGCACCTAAGTTCAAAAAGAAACAAAAGGGCTCATGCTATCATTGTGGAAAGCCGGGACATTTCAAGAATGAATGTCGATTTTTAAAGAAGAAATCATCTTCTAAGGCTGATAATAACGAAAAGTTCGTTGCAATGATATCTGAAATTAATATAGCACAAGATGATAATACATGGTGGATTGATACCGGAGCAACCAAACATGTGTGCAAAGACAAAAGCATGTTCACAAAGTTCACACAATGTGAAAATGACAATGTCTTGTACATAGGAAATTCTTCCACCGCAACAATTAAAGGCAAAGGGTCTGTTGAACTACAATTCACTTCTGGAAAGGTTTTAACCTTAAATGATGTATATTATGTACCAGAAGTTAGGAAAAATTTAGTGTCTGGAAGTCTGTTGAATAAGTTTGGTTTCAAACTTGTTTTTGAGGCAGATAAGTTTATTTTGTCTAAGGGAGGAATTTTTGTGGGAAAAAGGGTATATGTATGAAAGCATGTTCAAACTTAATATTATTAATAAGAATAAAAATACTATTTCTGCTTATATGGTTGAATCATTTTGTTTGTGGCATTATAGATTAGGTCATTTGAATTATAGAAAATTGAATGACATGTATAAATTAGATTTAATTCCTGTTTTTAATAATAATATTGAAAAATGCAATACCTGTATGTTGACTAAAATTACAAGAAATCCTTTCCCTAAGGTTAAAAGGAAAACAAAATTGCTTGATTTGATACATAGTGATTTATGTGACTTGCATAATACTCCTACATTAGGTGGAAAGAAATATTTTGTTACTTTTATTGATGATTGTTCTAGATATTGTTATGTATATTTATTGCATTCAAAAGATGAAGCGCTTGATAAATTTAAAGTTTATAAATCTGAAGTTGAACTTCAGTGTGAATCATTTATCAAGTGCTTAAGATCAGATAGAGGTGGAGAATACTATAATCCAAGTTATTTTGAACTCACTGGAATTGTCCATCAAGTTTCAGCCCCTTACACACCACAACAAAATGGTGTAGCTGAAAGGAAAAATAGAGTCTTGATTGAAATGGTAAATTCAATGTTATCATATTCAGGTCTTGGACAGGGTTTTTAGGGAGAAGCTGTTCTAACAGCTTGTCATATATTGAATAGAGTTCCTAATAAGGAAACTAAAATAACCCCCTATGAACAATGGAAGAAAAGGAAACCAAACCTTAATTATTTAAAGGTTTGGGGTTGTAGAGCTATTCTAAAAGTTCCAACACCTAAACGTAAAAGGTTAGGTGAAAGAGGAATTGAATGCATATTTATAGGTTATGCACATAATAGCAAGGCATATAGGTTCATAGTAATTGAACCAAATGATTCAATTTCAATTAATACGGTTATTGAATCAAGAGATGCTATTTTTGATGAAAATAGATTTAATTCTATATCAAGACAATTACAACCACAACAATTGATTCATTCTTCAAATGAGAATGAGATTCCATTGAAACAAATTGATAATAATGATGAATCTTGTCAAGAATTAAGAAGTAAGAGGATTAAAAAGGTCAAAGATTTTGGACCAGATTTCATTATGTTTCTTGTAGAAAGAAAAGGTGAAAGTATATGCAATAAGATACCTTATTGTTATAATACCGAATCTGATCCTATTACATTTGAAGAAGCAGTGAAATCTCAAGACTCTGCTTTTTGGAAAGAAGCAATAAATGATGAAATGGATTCAATAATGGGAAATCAAACTTGGATCTTAGTTGATCTTCCACCAGGTTCCAAACCAATAGGTTGTAAATGGATCTTCAAAAAGAAAATGAAGGTCGATGGAACCATTGATAAATTTAAAGCAAGGTTGGTAGCAAAAGGTTTTACACAAAGACAAGGTATTGATTACTTTGATACCTATGCTCCAGTAGCAAGAATTGCTACAATTAGACTATTAATATCACTTACCTCTATATATAATTTGGTTGTTCACCAAATGGATGTTAAAACTGCATTTTTAAATGGTGAATTGGAAGAGGAAGTGTACATGGAGCAACCGGAAGGATTTGTTGTTCCAGGACAAGAGCATAAGGTATGTAAGCTTGTTAAATCTTTATATGGGCTTAAACAAGCACCAAAACAATGGCACCAAAAGTTTGACAAGGTTGTTTTAGCTAATGGCTATAAAATAAATGAATCCGATAAGTGCATATATAGTAAATTTGATAATGGAAAGGGTGTTATAATTTTCTTATATGTAGATGACATGCTCATTTTTGGCACGGATTTGGAACAAATAGAAAACACAAAGAAATTCTTGTCAAACAACTTTGCTATGAAGGATATGGGTGTAGCAGATGTTATTCTTGGGATTAAAATAACCCGAGATGAAAGCACTATAGCTTTATCACAATCACATTACATTGAAAATGTGCTTCAAAAGTTTGATCTTTTCAACTGTATACCAGCATCTACACCCATGGATCCTCAATTAAAATTAGTATCTAATACTGGTAGGAAAATTGATCAATTGAAATATGCAAGTCTAATTGGTTGTCTTATGTACATAATGACTTGTACAAGACCAGATATTGCATATGCTATTGGAAAATTGAGTAGATACACAAGTAATCCAAGTAGTTTGCATTGGCAAGCTTTAAATAGAGTACTTAGGTACTTAAAGAAAACTATTAACTATGGATTGTGTTATAATGGATATCCTCCAGTTTTAGAAGGGTATTCGGATGCTAGTTGGATTACAAGTTTGGAAGATCATGCATCTACTAGTGGGTGGATCTTCATTCTTGGTGGAGGAGTCATTTCTTGGGGTTCCAAGAAACAAACATGTATTACTGATTCCACCATGGCAGCAGAATTTATTGCATTAGCCGCTGCATCTAAAGAAGCAGAATGGTTAAGAAATTTGCTTTATGATGTACCTTTATGGCTTAAGCCAATTTCACTTATTTCTGTCCGTTGTGATAGTGAGGCTACTCTAGCAAAGGCATATAGCCAAGTATATAATGGAAAGTCTAGACACATTGGATTAAGACATAGTTATGTCCGACAATTAATCTCTGATGGAGTGATCACTATTAATTATGTGAGGTCAAGTGAAAATTTGGCAGATCCTTTGACAAAAAGTCTTGCTAGAGATGCAGTAAAAAGGACCTCAAAAGGGATGGGACTCAAGCCTATTAATTAGAGTCACCCATGGTGGAAACTCGACTCAACACTTGGTATAACGTCAAGTCTTGAGTTCAATGAGACAAAGTACATCATTAGTATGTGACTGTTAGCACTATAAATAAATCCATCCTAAGATTAAAGTGCTAGGTACCCGTAATGATAAGGGAAGGATGAGTAATGTACTCTTAATGGACCCATAACATAAATATGTTAGAGTGTTATAATTACGGGAACACTTTTGATGGGATCTACCTATGTGAGTGGAAGTGTGGCCGCTTCTAGGAGCTTAAGAGCTTGGCTCTGACAGCACTCATGAAAAGAGGACATAGACACATGGCTATAATAGTGTCCCTAGATACTATGCATTGACTGATGTTGAAATCATTGTGTGAGATGTGTTCAGTTAATCAAATGGAATAGTTGGTTCAAAGCTTAGTCTACCATACAATTTCGATTAACTTTAACATGTTTTCACTAAGTGAAGGTTCAATCGTAAGACGCCTTTATTTATGCAAATTGATTTCCAAGAATATCAAAATCTAAATATTTTGAAAATGGGGGGAGATTGTTGGAATATTTTCAAATATTTATAGTATCCCAATAACTATAAATGAATGGGTGTAATTAATCAAAAGATAAAACTTTTGGTCATTGGTCAAAAGTTATATCATTTGATTTTTTAAAAAAGAATTATAACTATTCAAAAAATATGATTTGAATAGTTACAAAATTAAATGAATAATTATTATTATTTATTTATTCATAAAGACACCTATTGAAAGATGTCTCTATGAAGAGACATGAAAATTCCTATAAATAGGAATGGGATTTCATTTGGAAATCATATCAACAAATTCTAATATTATTTCTTCTCTTCCTTCATTTTCTAATATTATTAGATTATTCTATAAAGTATTGCTGCAGAAATCCTTTGTAGAAATTGAGTTTTTGTTATACATTACTCAGTGCATAGTGGACTATTCTCGTCAGTGCAAAACGCAAATAGTCATTGGCTTCATTGTATCCTCGAGGTTAATTTGCTTGGAACTCGTTTGCACACTGAAGATAAGTGGGGGCGAATATAACCTTAAAGATAGTGGCTTGATACACGCCTTGGAGCCTGTCCTATTTCTTCTTTTTCTTTTCGAGTTCCGATCGTGTGTTCGAGTTTTTTCCTTACCGGAGTTTTGTACTAACATGAAGTTCTTTGCCATTCCATTGCTCCCAATGTTCTTTATTCATTTTATTATTTTTAAAAATATCATAACAAATGAAAAATTATAATTAATGGCTCCCAAAGTTTAATTTAAGATCTAAGCCATGGGAAAGAATATAAATATACCTTCCATCTTGAAGGGTTGAAGGTAAGAGGATCTTCATATATATTAGGGTTTAGATGAAGAGCTGTGGGCATAACCAATAGGACCCAACCTTTTGGTATTGTATATCCTACAATATTTATATTTTTAGTTTTATCATTTAAAAGATGAATCACACTTGTTTATAATATATTCAAATAAATTGGTAATAATACATAGGGTAAACTACCAAAATAGTCACTTTTGTTTGTCACATGTTACATTTTAGTCACTTATGTTATTGTGTTGTAATATTTTAGTCATTGAGTGTTAATTGCCGTTAACGATGTAACGGTAAGCTAATGTGGCACATTAAATTATCATTTCAAACGAAAATTTTAGGTTAAATTATACAATTGGTCCCTTTTTTTTGTTTTGAGCAAATTTTTTTTTCTTTTATGATAAAGAGGTGGAGAAGGGAGAAGTAGAAGAGAATGGAAAATGAAGAGAAAAAAAAGAAAGTTGAAAGAACATAAAAAAAATTAAATTACTCAAAATGAAAAAATATGTAAACCAATTGTACAATTTAACCTAAATTTTCTATTTGAAATGATTATTTAACGTGTCATATCAACTTATCATTAAACTGTTAACGGAAATTAATGGCTTAATGGCTAAAATACAATATGAGATAAACAAAAGTAACTATTTTGATAGTTTATCTTAATATATATATATAGTTATCTACCATCGACGTGAATGTCAGCTATAACTTTCCTCAACATCCCTGGAAGAAGATTTTCTAACCTAAGTGTTTCATTAATCACCTGAAAATAGCAAAAAAAAAAAACATGAACAAACATGGCCTAAATTTATTTATTAAAAAAGTTAGCATAATCAATCAATTAACTCACGTAACGAGTGAACGTCATGGATTTGTATTCCTCCCATACAAGTCCAGAATTGGCATCTTCTCTGTTCTTTAGAATTTTCTCATGCTCCTCCTGGTTCATTTCTTAAAAACTACCATACTAATATCCAAATTTTTTCAAAGAAATTTTTTCTCATTTTATCCCAACATACAATCTCAATCAATTAGTACGTGACACACATAACATGTTCTTACCAAATGTTGTATAAATAAATTAAGATGAAATTGAACAGCATACGTGACACACATAACATGTTCTTACCAAATGTTGTACAAATAAATTAAGATGAAATTGAAGATACCATTTTTTTAAAAAAACAAAACTCTCTAAATAACTAAGTGAGGAAAACGATATTGATTGGGGCTAATTTTATAGTTAAGACCTACAAAAATTGCATATATTCATGTACACTCATATAAAATCCGAATATATAACATAACCCCAAAACTCAGATTATATTATTAAAAATTATATAAATAAACCCTCCAATTATCTAAAATATTCACCTGGCAAAAGGAAATATAAATGCTTAAGTATATATTAATTTAATTAAAAGCAATAATAGTAAGTTAAAATCATATAAAGGAAGGAACAAACTGTTAATTCTTGCAAAGCCGATGGGTTGTCCAGTAGATACATGGTGGCCAAAGTGATAGTGGGTGAAATCGTCTCGACAGTAGCAAGGAGTAGCCCAAACAGAAGGAAAGGCACGAATTCCATCGTCAAAAATGCTTCTTTCCCAATGTCTCCTACTATTTCATCCAAATAATCTCCCTTTTTATTGCAACCTTCTGCTGAATTATCACAAGAGTACCCCTTCATTCTCTCTTCTACAACCCTACTTGTCAGCTTTATTGCTTTTCTTTTCTTCTGCAGTCAAAGATATAGTCATTAGTGTTTACCCTAGAAGGATTCATGATGAAATTCATATCTAATGGCATGTTTTTACCTGTATACATTTGTAGAAAGTGGTCCCAGGGATATATAAAGGAAATGTCATAATTGATTGCAACATGTTGTTTAAATCTTCACCTAAATTTTCTTCTGGTTTATGGCTCATCAGGATCTGTGACGCTAAATCAAATAACATCTGCAAATACCCAAACGGCCAAACCAACAAGCTATATTTATCTTTATTACAATATTTCATTCTTGGATCATCTGGTTATGTATATGCTATAATTGCTTACGGGAACAGTTTGGCGTTTTACATCGACCTCTGGCAGATTGGTCCACTTATGTAATTCATGGTTTATTACATCCTCAAACTCAGACAACAGCTTACGTTTGAGTGGCTCATGTCCGAAATGACAGAGAATGGAGCGCCGTAGGTACCTGTGGAAGTAGCCACCCACGTTACTCATGTTATCGTGGTGTACCATCTGTGAAAAGGAATCCATGTAATAGAGTTCGAGGAGTTTCCCTTCTTGTTGCAGCAAGAAGTAGTTGAATTCGGGATCTGATGACACCGCCACCGGTCGACCCGCTATGTTTGTCTCGAACAACGGACCGTATCTGAAACCATATTTGAAAAAATGAGATATGCACTGACCTACGCAGATGAAACGGAATTTAAAGGGTTATTTTATTACCTTTTCAATCTTTCATTAATGAAAGGATGCATGTCAATGGAGTTGGAAGTGGCAAAAAAGCTAAGGGTCTCGCCTATAAGAGGGAATCCCATGGAACCAGGAGGGAGTTTGCCCTTGCATTTAGGGTTTCTCCACCTATAAATCCAGTTGCCTACACTTACACTCAAAAAAGATATTATGAAAACCCAAACATACCATATTTCCATTATTATTGGACCAACAATGAAATGGGGAAGGAGTTTAAAAGCAGAATTTGATTTCTTTCTTTAATGTTGCTTCCTTATATAGAAGCTTTAATAAATAGTCAACTGGATAATAAATATTAATTCGACTGTGTTTTTATCTTTTCAAATTTTTCAATTTTTTAATAAAATAATATGACGTTGACTTTTGAACTTTAAATATATTAATTTTAAGATTTAATTGGATTTTATAATAGAATTTTTTTTTCTCACATCGTGAATGTGTCATAATTTAGTATAAGATAATATTGTTATTTGAGTTATATGTCACAAATTAACTTGACATATTATATATGTGTTATTAATAGTTTCAAATTATACGAATTATTATTTAATGGTTTTCACACAAATACATGTGTAATAGAATTACTAATATGTATATAAGAGTTTAAATTATATTAACAAGGTTTTAAATAACTATTATTTTAACAAAATATCATTTTTAAATATTTATTAAATAACATATTTATATTCAATTTTCCGTGAGCTTTAACTTTATCACCAAACCAAAGTCTCATGTGCCAAACCTAACAAGGGTTAAAGGGTGGTTATGTATTTAAGATGTTATTTATGACACTAAAAATTTTGTATAATATGATATGAATTGTAAATTAAAGATAAGAATTTAATATAAGTCAATAGTAACCTTTTGGCCTAGTGACAAGTATATTGTGTTATAGGTATTAGAATTTGGGATCAATCCTAAGCAATTACACTCCTCATCTTTGATTCTAAAAAAGATTAAGCATAATGAATTATTTGGCCCTTCACCTTCATAATATAAAGTTGTTTATTTTTTTATTTATTTTTTCATCTTTTTAGCTCTTGAATTTGCATGATTTGTCAAATCACCAAAAAATAATGAAAAAATTAATATTTATTAATGTTTTAATTGATTTCCAACTGTTTAATACTTAAATGCCTTTTTTATCATATAATAAAAATAGAGAGGAAAGCTTTTTTTTACCTAAATAATATAAAACAAATAAATAATTACCAATGTAGGATAGGAGAAATTAATTACTAAAATAGGCATTTGCTATAGTAATCCGTTGGTGTCGCCTGACCAACTAGCGGCACCACTCCCGCTTTCCCCAATCATTGCGGCATGATTAATTTTTTTAAAATAAAAAGAATTTTTTTGTGCCGCTAATGTGTCAAGTGACACCAGTAAAATATTTTTTTAATTGATAAATTAATAATTTAGCTTTTTTACTTTTATCATTGAGTTCCAATGAGTTACTAATCATGCTGCAATAATTGGTGGATGTGGGTTGGTGCCACTAGTGAATTAGTGTAGCAAATGTCTATTTCGATAATTAATTTTTTGTGGTTAATGGTTTAAATTTGTATTATAGATTTTTACTTATATATAATGCCTTGTTTGTACCAGTTGAAATACACTAAATTAATAAATTTATTAATAATTATATATATGTATGTGAATAAAATTTTAGCCTAAAATTGAATACATATAGTTTCTGGTTACAACTACCTCATCAGACCATTTATGATTGACTGCTATAATAATGTCAAAAGTAATCTTCATTACGTTTGGTCCCTGACAACAGGATAGGATGAAGATAAACCTTCATATATTTATAATTTGATATTTGTAATGATTCAATTTTTGTTGGTAATGAAAAAAATTAAATTTTGTGGTCGAAATCTTAAATTAAGCTTTTCCAAGAGGAAAAATAAATTGAGAGATTTTCAAGATGAATATGAAAATAGAGAAAGAGAATCATAAAGTAAATTATCAGAGAAGTTAATAATTAATACATAATGACTAAATTATAAAGTAATTGGATTAGAAGGATTAGATAAGGGATTTAACTAAGGACATGTGAGTAATTAAATCAAAACCAAGTTAGAATAACATTAAAATTATAATTATAGATTAATTATAATTGATAATTAAGTGAATTAATAAAAGAGAGCCAGTGGAGATTGATGGGTAACATGTTAAGTAGATGATAATGGAGCATTGAGATGGGTTGATATAATCATATTTAGAATAACATTTTATTAGATAATTGCAAGTTAGGTGGTCAAGCAAATAAAAAGTGAATATGTTATGTGTGTGAATTAAGAAAAAGATGTTTATATGTGCATGTAAAAGTTCATGAAGAAAGATATTTAGATAATTGAATTTTTGCTATTGTGATTAATTGTTTGTATTAATGAATTATTCTATATGCTTATTGTAGTATTAATGTTATTTAGAATAATATTTTTGTTCATTTTGTATTAAATTGATAAAAAAAATGAATGGTAAGTAAATAAATTCAATTTGGTATTTAGTAAGTTATTCACATAGCTTAACGTATTTATTTTAAACACATAGGTAAAAGGTAAAAACATGAAAGATTTTAAGATTTCTACTTCAGTTTGAATCACATCACTCCTCAAGTTATAAGTTCAAACTTCTTGATATATAATTATGAACTTAGAAATGGAATGTACATAGGGTGATTATAGTCTTTATATGTATAGAAAAGTTGAGAACTATGAAAATTTTAGTTTCTTTTGTTGAGACAAGTTTTGATTTTATGATATTATATGTGATATTTAGAGATGTTTAATGATTTAAAATGATCTTCAAAATATTATGTAAAAATAAAACATCGGTAATGACAATATATCGCAAAGAAAAGAGAAATAAAAATAAAGAACACACAGATTTTTTACGTGGAAACCCTTTCGGGAAAAAAACTACGGGCAGAGGAGAAGGAAATTCACCATGTCAAATTCGAATGATTACAAGAGGAGTTTCGACTATATCTATTTATAAGTTGAAAAAACCTAATTCTAATCAAAGTCAAATATATTATGTTAATAAATGTTAAATATATTATATTCGTAAGTCATAAATACTAAATATTCTAGAAAGAAGATATATTTTGTAACACCCCAAACCCGACCCAGACATTATAGCCGAATCTAGCGATGTCACATGTTATGGAGTTTGAAATCAGAGTTGACGAGTTAAAACTGTTCTAGTTACTTAATCTTTGTTTTACCACGAAGTAGAAATACATGGTTTTTGTTGTGATTAAAACGTAACTCTTTTACGCGGAAGCTTTAGAATCATTCTATTTTACGAAAAATCGTTTTTTATTTAAGAAAACCTTAATTTTTAGGAAAACCGAGTTTTGATGAGTTGCAGTTTAAATAATCATAAAATCGTATAAAGTCCCGAGTTAAAACCAAACAGTCCAAGTCTAGAATTACATCAAAACCCTAAATAAATAATAAAAACTGGAAGTAAACATTAAGTCAATCTAAAATTTTATGTGTCACCACCGTCGAGCCCTCCGCTACATCGATCCGTCAAGACTGGGGATTACCTGTGCAGATTAAACAAAAAAGGGTGAGTTTTCGCAAACTCAGTATGTAAACCCCACAAAAATATACAAAATAATCATCATATGTCATAAATAAACAGTCTGGGGCCGAAGCCCATTACAGAATCAGTACGGGCCTTAGCCCATTCAGATGCAGAATCAGATATAAATTAGGGCTTTAGCCCAATCAGATACAGATACAGGATAGAATATCAGAATCCTACCCGCCAGCCTCTACACACCATCTCCGTCCAGCCCTACACACAATGTGGGGATAAAATCGAGCCACCCATCCCTACACATCACACTGTACCGTAATATAGTATATAATCAGATAATTGTAGCTGAGCTGTCAGATATCAGGCTTAAGAGCCTTTCAAAACACTTCTTCCAAATAACATCATCCTACCCCGATGCAATGCAACATACAAAGATGACATGCTAATATGCAATTTATCAGATTATCCAAACAGTTCAGATTTACATGCTGAGTATTACATACTTGAGTCACGAAATTAGGGCTCAAATAACTCTTACCGACCATACAGTAGGTCCCAGTCGACTTGGGCGACCCGAGCAACCTTTTCAAAGTATTTCAAAAAATTGGGCTGACACGCCCATGTGGCCCACACTGCCCAAATTGACCTTGGCCGTGTAGATCACAGGCTTGACCCAGAATTTCACACACCAGTGTTTCACCCATATGGGCCCACACGACCTAATAGGTTGAACCCATGTGTCACACATGGCCTCTTCGGTCATCACGCGACCGTGTCATACGCCTGTGTCTTGTGCGCACGGCCTGGCTCGTCGAACAGACGCCCGTGTACTGCCACACGGCCTACCACACGGGTAACCACATGCCCGTGTGGCGTCTACAGATTCATTTTTTGGCTTTCGTCGATTCTTGATTTTTGTGGTTTCGAGTACACACCTGGTTCTGATTCGATGCTAAGGCAATCACGAACACTCTAGAACCTAAAAATTATCAAATTAACACTTAGAAACTGTTTCCATACACAATTAAACACAAGTCTATAGAACCCACAACTAAAATAACACTTACTCTACAACCTCAACTATTCTGATTACGGTTCCGTGCGAAGAGAACCCCTTTCTTCCTAATTCACAGCTTCCAAAATAGTTTTTACAAGACTCCAATCAATACTTTAAAAATCGAATTAACAAAATGCTAAAATCACTTACTATTATCGGAGGAAAAACGTGCGGACTCCAGAAAAGTAACGAGATTAAAGGAGAAGGTGAATTGAGAGGAAAATAAGGCAGAAAAACTAAAATTCAGTGAAGGTTCGACAGCAAAAGAGAAAGAAAGATATTCGTAGGAAACGTAGATGAACAGAAAGGGAAAATGCCAAAAAATTTGAGAGTGTGGGAGGAGAGAGTCAAAATTTGCAACCTAGGGTCACTCAATAACTCCTCAAATCCCTTATTTTTCTCCCCATATCCCCACACACTCAACCACTCAGAATCCAGTTCCCTTCAAACTCTTAACTGACGCACATTGCAAAAAAAAACCAGTGCTTATGTAGAGACTCGAACACAAGACCTCTAACACAACCAACACACCCTTTAACCACTAAACCAGCAGACCCATTCTGATATATTTTCACAACAATAAAATATAAGCTTAATGGACCAAGTTCAAGCTTTATTCATAAAAATACCAACATTTTCCTAAGTCATGGCTTGAATATGGAACCTCTTACACACACCCAGAACACTTAACCATTGAAGCAGATACACATTTGTGTCACACATTTACAAAAACAAAATTTTAAAAATTTGGGGCATTACAACTCTACCCCCTAAAAGAAAATTTAGGCCTCGAAAATTACCTAATTAGAAAATGTGAGGATATTGCTGATGCATCGAATCCTCCGGCTCTCACGTGGCCTCCTAAGTGCTATGATTTCGCCATAGCACCTTCACTAAGGGAATAGACTTCTTTTACAGAATCTTAACGTCGCGATCCAGAATCTACTTTGGCTCCTCCTCAAACGTCAGATCTGGCCTAACTTCAATGTCTCAATCGAAACAATGTATGTGGGATAAGAGGAGTAGCGTCTCAATATAGAGACGTGGAACAGGTCATGAATCCGATCCAACTTCGGATGTAGCTCTAACTGATAGGCGACTGGCCCTACTCGTTTGAAAATTTGATACGGCTCAATAAATCGAGAGCTCAGCTTGCCCTTGCGACCGAACCTCAAAATCTTCTTCCATGGTGAAACCTTGAGAAAAACGAAGTCCCCTATAACATACTCTATCTTTTGACATTTCAGATCTGCATAAGACTTATGCCTATCAGAAGCTGCTTTCAGTCGATCCCGAATCAATCTAACTTTATCCTCAATTTCAGAAACCAATTTCAGACCCAAAACACGCCGCTCATCCAACTTAGTCTAACACAAGAGAGTGCGACACATAGACCATACAAAGCCTCACAAAGTGCCATCTGTATACTAGATTGATAGTTGTTATTGTAAGAAAACTCCGCTAAAGGCAAGTACTCCTCCCAACTACCTCGAATCGATAACACAGCTTCTCAACATATCTTCCGTACTTGATTCACTCTCTCCGACTGACCATCTGTTTGAGGATGGAAAGTAGTACTGAAGTCTAACCTTAAACCTAAAGCCTCATGAAGTTTCTTCTAGAATCGAGACGTGAAACGTGGATCCCTATTAGAAATGATCGAGACAGGTACCCCATGCAACCTCACTATTTCAAAAATGTAGAGTTTAGCCAATTTTTGTAGAGAGAAGTTTGTCCTAACTAGGATAAAGTGAGTAGACTTGGTCAATTGATCCACGATGACCCAGACAGAATCCTTTTTAGTGGGCGTTAGAGGCAACCCACTAACGAAGTCCATCATTACTCGCTCCCATTTTCACATTGGTATCTTAACCGACTGCAGAAAACTCGAAGGTAACTGATGTTCAGCCTTAACTTGCTGACAAGTCAAACAACGAGCAACGAAGTCAGTAAACTCAAGCTTCAACCCTAGTTACAAGTATAATTCTCGCAGATCTCGGTATATCTTGTTCCTTTCGGGGTACGTAGCATAAGGACTACTATGCTTTTCCCTCAGAATCAACTGTCTTATGTCCTCATCATTCAGTACACAAATTCGACCGTAGAAGCACAATACCTTATCGTTATTAATCCCAAAATCCGTAGAAACACCACTCTCAACTTAACGGAAATGCAACTTTAGAGACTTGTCCCCCAACTATTTATCTCTGATCTGATCAATCCATGTCGGTCTAACCTGAAGTTCTGCCAAAAGACTCCTATCGAGACTCAGTCGAGCGAACATCGCTCTCAGATCGGTCATAGCCCTACGGCTTAACGCATTGGGCACCATATTGGCCTTACCAGGATAGTACTCGATAGTGCAGTCGTAATCCTTAAGCAGTTCAACCCATCTACGTTGCCTAAAGTTTAAGTCCTTCTGAGTAAAGAGATATTTGAGGCTTTTGTGATCAGTGTAGATAACTTCTCACCGTACAGGTAATGCCTCTAGATTTTCAGAGCGAAAACAACTGCTGCCAACTCCAAATGGTGTGTAGGATAGTTAGCCTCATGAGTCTTGAGCTGTCGAGATGTGTAAGTAACTACCTTCTCGTCTTGCATTAGAACACAATCCAGACCCACATGTGGCACATTGCTATATACCACAAAGTCCTTACCAAGCTCAGTCTGTATCAGAACAGGAGCTTGAGTCAGAACAGTCTTAAGCTTATCAAAACTCTACTGCTGAACATCAATCCAAATGAAGGAAACTCCCTTACACAGTAGCTTAGTCATCGGAGCCACGATCAAAGAGAACACTTCTACAAAAAGTCAATAATATCCTGTCAGCCCCAGAAAACTATGGATCTTAGACACATGCTTCGGCCGCTTCCAATCCAACAATGCCTCAATCTTACGAGGATCAACTCGTATCCCCTCGGCAGAAACTACATGTCCCAGAAATGTCACTTCTCGAAGCCAGAACTCACACTTGTTGAATTTTACATACAACTATTTCTCACGAAAAATCTGTAAAACCACTCTAAAATACTCATCGTGCTAATCCTCTACCACCACAAATTGATCCAAATAAGGCTGGAACACACGGTTCGTCAAGTCCATAAATACTGCTGGTGCATTAGTCAAACCAAAAAGCATAATTAGGAACTCGTAATGTCCATATCAAGTCCTAAATGTCGTCTTAAGCATGTCAACCTCCTTAACTCTCAACTGATGGTAACCCGATCATATATCGATCTTAGAAAATACAGAAGCTCCTCTGAACTGGTCGAATAAATCATCTATTCTCGGAAATGGGTACTTATTCTTAATCGTTAGCTTGTTTGGCTGTTGATAATCGATGCACATCCTCATCATTCCATCTTTCTTCTTTACAAATAAAATAGGTGCTCCCCACGGAGACACACTAGGATAAATGAATCCACGGTCTAACAGTTCTTGAATCTGAACCTTCAGCTCTGTAAGCTCCTTCGATGCCATTTGGTAGGAAGCAATAAACACTGGAGCTGTACCCGGAATTAGTTTAATCCAAAATTCTACCTCTCAATTCAGAGGTAAACCCGGTAGTTCATCAGGAAAGACATCTGAAATTTTTTTTACCATTTTGATTTCCTTTACAGTAGAGTCTACAGAAGCGGAAACACTTACGTAGGCCAGATATGCCTTACAACCTTTTCGAACCAACTTTTCCACAATCAATGCAAAAATCACATTACTTATAAAATCCTGAATTCCCCAATCACAATTACCTCGTCATCCCCCTCGGTTCTCAAAACAACCCTCTTAGATGTACAATCCAGGCTCACTCGGTGCTTGACCAACCAATCCATCCACAGAATCAAGTCGAACTCCCCAAATGGAAGCTCCATCACATAAGTTATAAATATTGTCCCTTGAACCTCTAACGGTACTTCTCTATACAACCTACTAACCCAGATAAATTACCCTGAAGAACTCACAACAGTCACCTTACTAGGAGTATTCTCAACCGAAATCCCCAAAGTTTTCGACATAGTGCTAGCATGTAAGAGTGTGTAGAACCTATGCCTATCAGTGCAAGATAAGGTACATTATAAATTAAGAACGTACCCGCGATGATGTCCAGTGCATCTCGGTCCTCACGGCGGCGAGCAGTGTCATAACCATTTTTATATTTCAAAAAACAGGGATTGACTTTTAAAATAAAATGTGGAGTCACCACCAATGTTTTTGTTTAGGTGTGATTGGATCACCTACTAAAATATTTTGTTCCATTTAAATCAATTTTGGTCCACGTAAATTTAAAAATGGGTTCGGGAGCCGGTTACGTATGAGGAAGGGTTAGCACCATCACTATGCCCAAAAACTAGTACCAGATTGTTAGTCTAGGTTTTTTTTTTTAAAAATTTAAATATGGTTCCTTTTAAAACATTTGAGTGGTTCAAGTGGGTCGTCAAAACTCTTTTGTTTCAAAGGTATACAGCATCACATCCAGCACGATAGGACATGATCCTTTATACCTTTGAAAACATGATTGATTTTTGACTTCCAAAAGCTCTTAGTCAAAAATTACAAAAGGATGTTCAAATATTTAGTCCAACGAAAAATCGAAACACAGCACAGTAGGGCACGATTTTCTGAATTTCCAAATATTGAACATTGCCTTGTTTTTAAAAAAAATAAAATAAATGATTATAAACTAGATAAAAAATGCCTTAATCTTATTTGAAATAAAATGGAATAATTGATTTTAAAGAGTTGAAAATTATAAAGTGACATTTGTAAATCAAAAGAAAAATGATAAACATGAGATAATATGTACACATAAAATACAATACTTGATAAATGCAGATAATATAACCTTGTTTAACCAACTAGCAAAACAAACAATCAACTATAACTAATCCAAAATATAACCAAATTCATAGGCATGGGTGAACAACAATGAATTTAATAATGCATAGAAAAATGAATAAATATGGTGTAACTAATATATATGAAATAGCATAAAAACCATTAACACATGAGATGCCAAACAACATAAAACTAATATGACACAAAACAATTTCTGAAAAATATGGTACATTGATGAGCACGTAACACATGCTAGAACTTGAAATAATTTATAAAGGAAAACTAATAATAGACATATAAATTCTTTAAAGTAGATGTTGCACAAAGAAGACGTTTAAATCAGATAACATGCAAAGTGTTAAAAACATTTGTTGAAATACATACAAAAAGGAAAATTTAAATAATATATAAAACATGAAAGGATAGCAAAAATACATAATAAAATACAATCCTAAGAAATACACATAATAGGTTTACAAAACATATATCTACATAAATAGATTTAGAAGTAATTATTTGTAAAAAAATAGCATGAGATTAATAATATATATAAAATTAAATTAATTTTTCCATAAATTATATAGGTAACAGATTTTAAAAATATAATTATGTATACAAAGAAAAAACTATATGTATTAAATACATAAATTTAGTGATGTATATAGATCAAACATAAGTTCCAATATATATATGTATGTGTAAAAAGAATTTTGAAATAAATAATGTATAAAATAATTTTACATGAAACAAATTGATTTGGATTAATGATACATATAAATAATATATACATAAAGATAATAATATATGAAAGTGTATAAAATAAGTAAATTGTACAATTTAAAATAGGGTCATTAAAAGAAACACATTGTACACATAAATAAATTTAAAGGAAAATATATATACATACATAGAAAAATATTTACATAGAATAATATGAAATCAATAACGTGTACTATAGTAAAAATAATTTAATATAATTTATGTATATGCATAATAGTATGAGGTTAAATATCATATAAATCTTCAAACGTAAAAAATATATAAGAAAATTTTAAATTTATAAATTGTAGATAGAACAAATTAAAATATATACATATATGTATACAATAATGAAAGTGCTTGAACAATGCAAGATTAATGAAACAATCCATGATAATATGTTAAAACATGAGTAACAAATGAATTTTAAAAATAAAAAAATTACGAAGAATAAAAACATAAGCTGAAATACAAAAAAATATATACTCAGTTGAAGCAAAAATAAAACTAAAAGGACAATTTACAAATAAATAAAGCAATAAAACAGATTTAAGGATTAAAGCTTGACGCACACAAATGTCCGAGGATTAAAGAGGCAATTATTGCAAATTCGAAAGCGTAGCGTTTTAATATTGGTTAAATTAAAACTATGTACAAATCTTAGGAACAAATTTAAAAAACGAAAGAAAATAAAAAAGGATACAATCGAATAATAGTACGAATAGGAAGGACTTATCTTGAAAATATTCCCTCTCCGCATAAACACGCGGATCCCAGGGGTGATCGGGTCGGGTCGAATTGGGTCACTCTATGCGACGTCGTTCTGAGGCCACCGAAGAAGGCCCTAAACAGCGTCGTTTCTTTCATCTTATAAATATAACATTTAAAGAAAAAAATGAAACAATCAGCCCCCTTTTTCTTAAGAAACCCTAGCCCCCCATTCTGTTTCCCTCATCCGAACCCGAAATTCCCCTCCTAAGCGCTAATCTGCCACCATAAATGATGACCAGCAAACTTGAGCCTTGGAGTTACTCTTCTTTTAGCCTTAAGATCCCCTTATACTTCGATTTCAACGAAGGAGAAGGAAGCTTATGGCATCAAAAACGCAGATAAGTCATTTTTATTATTATGCAATAAAAAGAATCATGAAGAAAGTAAATGAAAACCAAATCGAAAGAAAAACTAAAAATCACCTTTTAGGATTTGTTTTTTCACTTTTTCGGATTTGCTTTTGAAATGCTTTTTTTTTATGTATTCAGTGTGCATAAGTCCAAATTACAAAGTACAAGCAAGGGCTTTTTATAGCCCAAATTTACAGAGTAAATAGCGAAAAATAAAATATTTTCCTGCTGTCATTTTGTGCATTATGTTAGTCTATTTCTTCTCGTGCATTCTTTTGCAGGAACAATCGTACAGAGGAACGAGGGGAGGCGCGCGTTAAGGAGGCCGTGCGGGGGGAAACCGCTCGTGGGAACCCGACCCTCTGGCGCTGTTCTGGCATATTCCAAAAGTTTCTGGTGTTCTCGTCTGCTGAGTTTCTTTGAGTCCTGTTGGGTCTCGAGTTTGGGCTATTGGAATCGGGTCTAGGGTTTGGGTTTATTCAATTGGGTCATGTTGGAACTCACGCCTCCTGGCATCAATGTAGCTGGCCCCTACATACTTACCCTGGAACTCCGTCTTAAAATAGTTCCAAACCAATCCGTCAGGCTGAGTTCCCTCCTTAACCGTCAGCCACCACTGAAATGCCTCATCGCGAAGTAGTGAAATAGCCCCCTTAAGCTTTTACTCAGCGGTACAATCTAGATCGTCCATAATTCTCTCCATGACTTCCATCCAATACTCGGCCACGTTAAGGGTGACTTCAGCGACACCTCTGAATAACTCAGCCCCATTGGACCGGAGACTTTTAGTAGCTGACCTTTTGCCTCCAGTTTCGGTATTGGCCTTAGTAACCCTCTCTAATAACCTGAGCATAGACTGGGACAGTGCGTCGTCCCTAGCCATGCGGTCCTTAGACCCAGTCTCAGCAGCAGGTGACACTGGCGTCTCACTCGTGTCCAAATTCGGTATATTATCCATGAAAGAGAACTCAACTCGAACCCCTCTATGACCTCTACCTCGGCCTCTAATACCACATCCGGGGATACCTCGTGCGCTCATTGTCTAATCGAATTTATTTGTATTACAAATTTTATAGATCAGTTACAGTTTCAGTATTTATTAATGAATGTTTTATGCAAAACATTATCAAAAGTTCAAAGTTTGTTTTCGTAAATCACAGTCTCACTACAGTTTTTAATACGGTTTACTACCTATAGTAGTTTCAGAATATACTATCTATAGTATTGTGAAATAAATAATACAAATTTCAGAAAACTTACAGAATCAGCGCTAGAGACTCTGAGAACCACAAACTTAACTAGAATATTTAGAAATAATTTATTCAAAAACAAATTTTAGAACCCAGAATTCACAACTGAGTTTTAAACCTTGCTTTGATACCACTAAATGTAACACCCCAAACCCGGCCCATACGTTATGGTCGAATCTGGCAATGTCACATGTTATGGAGTTTGAAATCGATTTTGATGAGTTAAAACCGTTACAGTTACTTAATCTTTGTTTCACCACAGAGTAGAAATACATGGTCTTTGTTGTGATTAAATTGTAACTCTTTTACGCCAAAGTTTTAGAATCATTCTATTTTAGGAAAAACCGTTTCTTATTTACAAAAACCTTAATTTTTAAGAAAATCAAGTTTTGATGAGTTGCAATTTAAATAATCATAAAATCGTATAAAGTCTCGAGTTAAAACCAAATAGTCCAAGTCCAGAATTATATCAAAACCCCAAATAAATATTACAAACTGGAAGTAAACAGAAAGTCAGCCTAAAATTTTAAGTGTGGCCACCGTCGAGCCCTCCGCTATATCGATCCATCAAGATTGGGGATTACCTGAGCAGATTAAACAGAAAAAGGTGAGTTTTCGCAAACTCAGTATATAAACCCCACAAAAACATACAAAATAATCATTAGAAGTCATAAATAAACAACCTGGGGCAGGAACTCATTACAGAATCAGTACGGGCCTTAGCCCATTCAGATACAGAATCAGACGTAAATTAGGGCTTTAGCCCAACCAGATACAGATGCAGAACAGAATATCAGAATCCTACCCACCAACCTCAACACACCATCTCCGTTCAGCCCTACACACCATATGGGGATAAAATCGACCCACCCATCCCTATACAATATGTTGTACCGTAATGCGGCACATAATCAGATAGTTGCAGCTGAGCTGCCAAATATCAGGCTTAAGAGCCTTTCAGAAAACTTCCTTCAAATAACATCATCCCACCCCGATGCAGTGCAACATACAAAGATGACATGCTAATATGCAATTTATCATATTATCCAAAGAGTTCAGATTTACATGCTGAGTATTACATGCTTAAATCAGACATCACATAATCAAATCATTAAATTAAGGGTCAAGAAACTCTTACTGACCCTATAGTAAGTCCCAGTCGACTTAGGCGACCCAAGCAACCTTTTTAGAGTATTTTAAAAAATGAGGCTCATACACCCATGTGGCCTGCTCGTGTGGGCTCACACGCCTATGTGGCCCATACGGCCTAATAGGTAAATTCCGTGTGTCGCACACGATCTCTTCGGCTATCACACTGCCGTGTCATGCGCCCATGTCTTGCGCATACGGCCTGGCTCGTCCATCACACGCCTATTTACTATCATATGGCCTACCACACGACAACCACATGCCCGTGTGGCATCGACGGATTCATGTTTCGGCTTTCATAGATTTTCGATTTCTATTTTTCGGGTACAGTTTTGATTCGATGCTAAGGCAATCACGAACACTCCAGAACCTAAAAATCGTCAAATTAACGCTTAGAAATTGTTCCTATACACAATTAAATACAAACTTACGGAACCCACAACTAAAATAGCACTTACTCTACAACCCCAACGACTTTGATTACAGTTTCGTGCGAAGAGAACCCCTTTATTCCAGATTCAAGGTTACTAAAACAATTTTCACAAGACTCCAATCAATACCTTAAAAATCAAATTAACAGAATGTTAAAATCACTTACTATTACCGAAGGAAAAACATGCGGACTCCGGAAAAGTATCTAGATTAAAGGAGAAAGTGAATTGAGAGGGAAACAAGGCACAAAAACTGAAATTCAGTTAAGGTTCGATAGCAAAAGAGAGAGAGAGATATTCGGCAGGAAATACAGATGAACAAGAGGGGAAAATGCCAGAAAAATTGAGAGAGTAGGAGGGGAGAGCCGAACGTGTGGCCCACACGGCCCAAATTGGCCTTAGCCGTATGGATCACACGACTTGGCCTAGAATTTTACAAGCCCATGTGGTTCACCCGTATGGGACCACAAGCCTGTGTGGCCCACACGGCCTAATAGGTCAAGCCCGTGTGTCGCACACTGCCATGACATGCACTTGTGTCTTGTGCGCACGGCCTGGCTCATCGATCACACACCCGTGTAGTGCCACACGGCCTACCACACGCCTGTGTGACGTCGACAGATTCATTTTTTGGTTTTCATTGATTCTCGATTTCTGTGGTTTTAGGTACACACCTAGTTTCGATTCGATGTTAAGGCAATCACGAACACTCCAGAACCTAAAAATCGTCAAATTAATACTTAAAAATTGTTTCTATATACAATTAAACACGAACCTACGAAACCCACAACTAAAATAGCACTTACTCTATAGCCCCACGATTCTGATTACAATTTCGTGCGAAGAGAACCCATTTCTTCCTATTTTATGGCTGCCAAAACAGTTTTCACAAGACTCCAATTGATACCTTAAAAATTGAATTAACAAAATGCTAAAATCACTTACTATTATTGGAGGAAAAACGTGCGGACTCCGAAAAAGTAACGAGATTAAAGGAGATTGTGAATTGAGAGGAAAACAAGGTAGAAAAACTAAAATTCAACGAAGGTTCAGTAGCAAAAGGGAAAGATAGAGATATTCGGCAGGAAACACAGATGCATGGAATGGGAAAATGCTAGAAAAATTGGAAGAGTGGGAGGGGAGAGCCAAAATTTGTAACCTAGGGTCACTCAACAACTCCCCAAATCCTTTATTTTTCTTCCCATATCCCCAATACACTCAACCACTCAGAATCCTGTTCACTTCATACTCCTAACCGACGCACATCGCAAAAAGAAACCCTTGCTTATGCGGAGACTCGAACACAAGACCTCTAACACAACCAACACACCCCTTAACTACAAGACCAATATACCTATTCTGATATATTTTCACAACAATAAAATATAAGCCTAATAGACCAAGTTCAAGCTTTATTCATAAAAATGCCAATATTTTCCCAAGTCATGGCTTAAACTTGGAACCTCACACACACATCTAGAACACTTAACTATTGAAGTAAATACACATTTGTGTCACACATTCACAAAAACAAGATTTTGAAAATTTAGGATGTTACATATTTTGTTTAACTTGACTTGCAAGCAATCTCTTAGAATTTGGGTCACACAACTCTAAGAATCTCCACTTTGACACAAATTCTCAACGAACAAGTTTTTCACCTCTTTCATAAAACCCCTTAAGAGTTTAACTTCAACAATGAACACCAACCAATTCTAAGCAATGCTCAAACTTGGTTATAGGAAGTGACTTAGTCATCATATCTGTAGGATTTTTATGAGTACTAATTTTGCTCACAATAATATCACCACGAGCAATAATATCGTGAACAAAATGATACTAAACATTAATGTGTTTTGTTGTCTCATGAAACATTTGATCTTTTGTAAGGAATATGGCACTCTGATTGTCACAAAATACTGTACTAATTTAAAGGTCTTTATTGAGTTCACTAAAGAGTTCCTTTAACCAAATAACTTCTTTACAAACCTTAGTAATTGCCATGTACTCAGCTTCAGTGGTAGACAAAGTGACTGTAGTTTACAAAGTGGCTTTCCAACTGATTGCATAACCTTCGATTGTAAAGATATAACCTATGAGAGATATTATTCTATCAAGGTCTATAGTAAAATCAACATCAACATACCCAATGACTCCATCTCTAGTTCTTCCAAATTGTAAGGAAACATCAATAGTACCTCATAAGTATCTTAAAATCCACTGAACTGCTTTCCAATGTTCTGTACCAAGATTCACCATGTATCTGCTAACTGCACTGACTACATATGATAAATCTGGACGTGAACAAACCATAGCATACATAAGAGATCCCACTGCACTAGATGATGGAACATGTGACATGTACTCAATCTCATCATCTGATTGTGGAGACAAAGCCGATGAAAGTCTGAAATGGGCTGCTAAATGAGCACTAACTAGCTTAGCACTCTGCATATTAAACATGCAAATAACTTTCTCAATGTACCCTTTTTGACTTAGATAAATGTACTTGTTTTTCTATCTCTAAGGATCTCCATACCAAGTATCTTCTTTGTTGGCCCCAAATCTTTCATCTCAAATTCTTCACTTAGTTGGGCTTTGACCTTTCTTATCTCTCATTTATCTTTTGCTGCTATCAACATGTTAACAACATAAAGGAGTTGATACATAAAAGAACCATAATTATTTTTCTTACAGTAAACACAATTGCCAAAACTACTTTTTTTTAAAATCATGAGCAATCATAAAGGAATCAAACCTCTTGTACCACTGTCTTGGTGACTGTTTCAAACTGTAAAGGGACTTTTTCAGCAAGCAAACATAGTCCTCTTTTTATGAGACTGTAAAATCCTCTGGTTGTTGCATGTAAATATCTTTCTCAAGTTCTCCATACAAAAATACAATTTTTACATCTAACTGCTCAAGCTCCAAAAATGTATGGCCCCAATACCAAGCAAAGCTCAAATCAAACTATGCTTCACAACTGGGGAGAACATATCTGTGAAGTACACTCCTGGAATTTGACTATAACCCTTTATAACAAGCCTTGTTATATATCTGAGTTCTTCAACTCCTAGAGTCCCTTCATTCTTTTTAAACACTCATTTACAACAAACAACCTTATTACGTTTAGGAAGTTTCACAAAATCTCATGTTCTGTTTTTGTCGAGTGATTCCATCTCCTCTTAGATAGCAAACATCCACTTTTCTAAGTCTTCACAACTAACCACCTCAGAATAATTAGATGGCTCTTGGTTTGCATCTATATCTTTAGCCAAATTTAAAGCATAAGCAACTAGATCAACCTCGGCATACTTCTTTGGAGGTTTAATTTCTCTTCTAGTTCTTTTTTTGACTATAGAGTATTGCGGTAAAAAAACAACTCTATTCTGAATTTTTGTACTGGCTTGAGAAGTCAACTTTATTGTAGATTCTAGATTAATCTGATGCTCCACCTACTTTTGATTTTCTTTATTGGAAGAGTCTTTAAGAGATAAGTTAGGTAGCATAGCAATTTTCATCAAAAACATCTCTGCTAATCACAACTTTTCTATTTTCAGGACACCATAACTTATACTCTTTTACACTAGCTTTATAACCAAGAAAAACACATTTAATAGATCTCGATTCCAATTTTTCATTATCAACATGAGCATACGCAGGACACTTAAAGGTCTTTAAATCAGAATAGTCAGCAGGATTACCAGACCATACCTCTTGTGGAGTCTTTTTCTCAATGTCAATGGATGGAGATCGGTTGATAAAAAAAATGCAGTAGAGGCTGCTTCGGCCCAAAACGACTTTAGTAGATTGACATTTGACAACATATATCAAACCTTCTTCATGATCGTTATGTTCATTTGTTCTGAACGCCATTTTATTTTGGAGTATGATGAACTGTCAAGTGTCTCACGTTCTCTTTTGACTTGTATAGTTTATTAAACTCATCAGAACATAACTCTAAGCCATTGTCTGTGCGAAGGTATTTTATTTATTGTCCTGTCTGTTTTTCAATCATAGTTTTCCAAGACTTAAATGTAGAAAACACATCATTTTTCTACTTCAAGAAGAACGCCCAAACATTTTTGGAAAAATCATCAATAAAAGTTTAGCACATAATTAGCTCTACCTCTCGAAGGCACTCTGATTGGCCCCCACGGATCAGAATAAATATACTCCAACATTCCCTTCGTGTTATGGATTCCTCTAGTGAATCGAACTCTCTTTTGCTTCTCAAAAACGCAGTGCTCACATAATTTTAGTTTGCAAATTTCTTGCCCATCAAAAAGTCCTCTTTTATTCAATTCTGCCATGCCATTCTCACTCATATACCCTAGGCGCATATGCCAAAGTTTAGAAATATCATCATATGACAAGGAAGAGGAAGCGACAGTTGCATCACCAGTAACAGTAGAACCCTGTAAAACATATAACTTGGCATTCTTTCTCTGCCCTTTCATCACAATAAGGGAACCTTTGAAAATCTTCAAAACCCCACTTTCAACTGTGTATCTGTACCCTTTTGAATCAAGAGAACTCAACGAAATTAAATTTCTTTTCAATTCTAGAACATGTCGCATGTTACTAAGTGTTCTGGTAACTTTGTTAAACATCTTAACTTTAACCATTCCAACACCTGAAATTTTATATGAAGCATTATTTCCCATCAAAATAACACCTTCAGACATTGTCTCGTAAGTTGTAAACCAATCCCGATTGGGACTCATCTGGAAAGTGCAACCTAAGTCAATGATCCACTCATTGCTCACTTTAGAATTGTTGACAGTAGCAACTAGAAGTTCACTATCGCTGTAATCTTCTACAATATCAGCTTCAGCAGAATTTTCTGGTTATTTTCCCTTTTGATTTGCAACCTCCCTTTTGATTTTGTTCTGTAGCTTATAGCACTTAGATTTGGTGTACCCTTTCTTCTTGCAGAAGTTACAAGTTTCAATTACCTCTATTTGAAGACTTTGATCTACCCTTAAATTTACCACGAGGATTTCGTTCTTGTGTCATTCCACGGTCATCATCAGCATTCCGTTCTTGTCTTCCACGAATAATGAGACTTTCTCTCTTAGAGTCGAGTTTAACTACAAGATGTTTCATCTTATCATACGAGGTTAAAGAATCATAAATCTCATCAATTGTGAGAGGCTCATGGTTATATAAAATCGTGTCTCTAAAGGTTGAATAAGACGGGGGCAACTGATGTTCACTAAACTAACTAAAATTGCGACAAAGGCAAGCGCACCTATTGAATAATAGTATAGCTATAGTGAGTCAGGGATATCGTATCCACGAAAACTAAAAGTACTAGTACTGACTATTTTTCTATTATCTAGCCGATAAATTGAATGAATTATTTTTAATCTAAAATTAACTAAACTAATTACTAAGAACGCAACAGAGAATTAATTAGGAAAAATAATCGAATAAAACCAATGAGATAGGCAATACCCAGGAAAGAATTCACTTAGACTTCCCTTATTATTTTGAATCTGAATTAAATAATTTATTCACTTGTGCCTTGATTAGTAGAAATCCCTAAATTATGTTAATAACTCTTTCGAGAGTAAAAACAACTGACTCTAGGTTGATTAATTGAAATCTCTTTTTAATTAAAACCCCTATTGTCGCATTAACTCAATCTATGGATTCCCGTATTAGATTTGACTCTAGTCCGATAGATTTATGTCGTCCTATTTCTAGGATTGCATGCAACTCCACTCAATTATGCTAGATCTACTCTTAAACAGGGACTTTTGCTCCACTAAAATAAGCACATTAAGCATGAATTAATATCCTGAAAATATTAAAACATGAAATAAGCATACATAATTGAGAACAATAATCAAGTATAAATTATGTAATTCAGAAATCAAATACTAAGATTCATATAGGTTTCATCTTCCCTAGGTATCTAGGGAATTTAGTTCATAATATAGAATAACATCATCTCAAAGTTAGGAAAACAACAAGATATAAAGAAACCCAATAAAACTTCTAAAGAAATTGAATGAAGATTTTCAATCCTGAAGGAGATCTACTTATGAAATGAATCCAATGGCGTTCTTCGAGTCTTTTCTTCATTCTTCTCTGCATGACCCCTTAGGTCATCTTCCACTATGTATTTATAAACTTTAGAATGCTCAGAATCCCTAAAAATTGGCTTTTTCTGCGTAAAAGAGAAATAGAGTGTAAAATCGACACAGGCTAGCACATGGGCGTGTGGCTAGCCTGTGTGGAAAAGCTCAGGTCGTATGGATCCTGAAAACAAATCTTTTTATCCGATTTTGGCCCTTTTTTCACTCATTTCACTTCCCTATGCTCACCTAAGTATAGAAACATGAATTTCAAGGATTAAAAGCATCAAATTCACTAAAGGCACTGCTTCATATGTGTAATAGCCCAAATTTTAGCGATGTAGGAAATAGTGGTTCGAGACCACCAAATCTGGAAAATGAACTCGTAAATTATATTAGTTAATATTTATGAGCCAAATGTAGCTTTTAAAAGATTTTTGAAATAGTAAACTGTATTTTATAAAGATTTATTTGGTTAAGAAATTGAGAAAAAGAGGTATTGAGATCTTGGTGTTATAAACTGAGCCATAAACATTTTTATAATATTTACAGACTGTCAATAAGGTAATATTAAAATTTCATCAGAAAATTTTAACGTTTCGGTAGTCAATTAGATAAAAAAGGACTAAATTAAAAAGGTGTAAAACTTGTTAAAGTGATTAAATAGCTTAACCATTAAATAAGCAAGGACCAAAAGGGAAAATGGACCATTTTAAGATGGCTGAGACGGCATAGCGTGAAAAAAATCAAAGATTCTTATGTGAAAAGGACAAAATTGGAATTTTAATAAAAGTTACATGGCCAAAGTTGATTTTAATGATTTCTAGGCCATTTCTTCTTCAATTTTCTATTAAAAACAGCCATCGAGGGTTTTTAGCTTGTATTTCATATTTTAGCTTCAAGTAAGTTCAATTCTTACTTTTTCCTTGAAATTTTTATATTTTTGGACTTTTACAATTAGGTCCAACTTAGTATTCTATTAGTTTTTGATTTTGTTGAAAATTTTGGAAGTTACCATTGATAAGTTCATATTATTTTTGTTATTTGATGATAAAATTGAGATGTTAATGGATGTTTAAAGGTGTTTTATTAAAAAATTTTGGATGAAAAACATATTTTAAGGGTTAAATTGAAAAGTGTTGAATTTATGGAAAATTCTAAAATTCCATGGAATTCATGGGCTGTGATTGGTATGTATGAGAACAATTAGGCTTGGAATAAGGATTAAATTGCAAGAATTTTATTTTCCGAGCCTAGGGACGAAATCATCATGTATTAAAAGTTTAAAGGAAAAAATGGTAATTAATATTTTGCACTAAAACAGTTTTGGACAGCAGCAGTAGTCTAACTTTGAAAAATCACCAAAATTGCGGGAATCAATTTATAGGATAAATAAACTATGAAATTAAAGCTTATTGAGTCTAGTTTCTAATAGAACAAACGGTGTAAGAAATGGAATTGTAAATCATGAGATATAATAAATTTTGTGAGACAAGGTCAAAATGATTTCGGGTTCCCCTTTTCTGAATTTGAAAAATCATCAAAAATTGGAGAAAAATAATTAGGGGCTTAAATTTATATGTTTAAATTCTTAATGAGTCTATTTTCAAAAAAAACAAAGGGGAATATCATCCAAATTCTATGTTAAGCGATAACTAATTTTTAGTAAGCAAAAGTCAAAGCTGTCAAACAGCAGAACATGGATAAATTTGAAGATTTTACTGTATTAATTGGCTAAACTATAAATTCTAAATTTTTTTATGGTAGAAGGATATATGAATCTAGTTTCAAAAACATCAAGCGGATCTTAATTTGGAGTTCTGTAGCTCAAGATAAAAATAATTTAGTGACTATGACACAAATGGACAGCTTTGAATATTCATATAAGTAAATAGTGAAATTATAGATAATGTTACTTATAAGCGTGATATATACATTAAGGATGTGGGATGGAGAGGAGGAGGAAAATATATGAATGACTTGTGTATAAATTGATCACATGCCCGATTATAATCAATAAATGTTGAATTAGAAATGATATAATGTTTTATTTCAAATATTTATTATGAAATTAATATTATCGCTACGGTATAAAAATCGAATTGTAAGTTTGTGTAACTTGAATTGTATTCTTAAATGTTTGAAATGTATGTTTATGTGATGAAAATTTGATTTGAATGCTCAATGTATGATTATTGATGAAATGTTGATAATATTCAATAAAAAGGGAAATAAATCCCGGTTGAATGGAATGGAATTCGATGGATCACTGAAAAGAATTTGACGATAAAAAGGATCTAGCCCGGACGGGTGATCCTGATATAAGCCTTCCTGAATAATATGTATGAAAAGGATCTAGCCCAGAAGGGTGATCCTGATATAAGCCCTCCCGAAGAATATGTATGAAATGGATTTAGCCCGGAAGGGTAATCCAAAGTAAATGTGAGTCTAGATTTAGCCTGGACTGATAATCCAGACAAAGCTCTATAGAGTATTTGTCATTGCAGAGGATTTAGCCTGGACTGGTAATCCCGCTGTAAGAAATGAGGTTTGCGAGAGGGTGCTCTCTTACAAGGGATTTAGCCTGGACTGGTAATCCTGCTGTAAGAAATGAGGTTCGCGAGAGTGTGCTATCTGAAAAGGACTTATGTATATATATGTACGAATTGATAGTTAATGAGATTGTACACCATGAGTATACTACAGGAAACCCATCGAAATTCTGAAAAATTCAACGAGTTAAATATAGAAAACGGTAAATACATGGAATTATGAAATTGATGAGCTTATTCACAAGAATTTGTCATTTGAAATTGTGATTGACAGGAAGAAATAGCGAATTGCATACTTATGTATGGTTACAAGTATTTATTTGAAATACAAGAAAATGATGGTTATTGATAGATGGAGACATGAGGCTATGATATATGAACATGGAATATGTTTGATAAATATGTTCATTCATAATTATGGAATTATGTACCTCATGTGTACTATTTGCATAAAGATGATATTTCAAATACTTTGATGAGTAAAGCTCAAATATAAGATAGTATGAAATCAAGACAAGTTGTTATGAAAATGTATTTAAAATATAGAGATATGGTTGCTATATGTTATATGATTACATAATGTGAAATTGTCTACATATATGAGAAATTTAATGAGAATTGAGCCCATACATGTTTCTTGGTATTTATATAAAGTGTACGACTAATAAGGGTGATGAGGTTATGTGTTAGGGCTCATGATCAAGATGATTGAATATGTCTTGTATGTTTATATTAAATTTAAATGAGTGAATTTTCGGAAACTCATTGGTTAGGAAGCTCGACGGAGATCACTCACACTATCCATCGGCCTATTTTGGTATGTATGGTAAATGAACTATAGTTATAATGGCATGTATAGGTTAATTAGTCAACGTTCGCTTATAAATGATCTAACTGTAACTAGCCATTGGTATGGTTTGTATTTAGTAAGTTTTGAGTTACATATAATTATGATTTTATCATATTTGATATGGGTTTAAAATGAACAAATGATGAGATGGAATAAGTATAGGGATGAAGATGATGGTTAAGAATGCTATAAAAATTTATGAATACGTCTATATATATATATGAATAGTTGATTGATAAATTTAGATATTTAACCATATAAATTGAATCTTGAACATATTTAAATGCTGGTGTAAGTAAAAGACCAATTGGGTGAGAAATGAGGCTTGGATATAGCTTTGTTTTTCTCCACATGGGTAGACACACGGGCATGTGATACGACCGTGTGAATCTTGCACCTAATTTGAAAATAAAAATTAACCACAAGGCCTAGTAACACGGGCGTGTGCCTTGGTCATGTGAGATCAATTTGTTCATGAGTTGCAAGTCAGAGAGTTACACGACCTAGAGACACGGGCGGGTCTCTATAGCACATAGGCGTGTGACCTCTGTAATAGAGAAAAAAAATTTGGGATTATGCAAAAAATTCCCTATGATCTTGATTTAGTCCCGAATCGTTTCTAATGTATGTTTTGGGCTTCAAGAGCCCAATAGAGGGACATTATAATTACGTTCGGAATATGAACAGTAAAATGACTCAATTTAATGAAAATGGTTCTATAAACTCCAGTAATGCCTCGTACCTTATTCTGGCAGCGGATACAGGTAAGGGGTGTTACAATATGCAACTTGCTGGTTAGAGTTTTTTGATAGAAGTCAAGATTCAATTGATGCGGCGTATAACACGGAATTGTTCATGACTTTAGTATAAGAAATTAAAGAGCTAAGTATTAAACATAGCCTGAGCAAAAGTTCTTCAGCAATGATTATGAGATAGTGGAGTTTATGTGAAAACCGAACCACTCTTCTGGTAAGATTTTCGGGGACGAAAATCCCTGAAGGGGGAGAGAGTTGTAACATCCCGAATTATGGCCTAGTCAGAACAGTGGTTTCAGGACCACAAATCCGACACAGTAAATTTTTTTATTATATTTTTATGGTCTAAAATTTCATGGGATGATTTCGTGAAAATTTCGTTCGAAAATTTTGACGTTTGGGCACTCAATTTGGTCAAAGGGACTGAATTGTAAAAGTGCAAAAGTTGAGTTCTACATGTTAAAGGTGTCTAATTGTTATGAAATTTTAAATTGGAGGCCATTAAAGGGTAATTAGACTGTTGGATAATTTTTTGGACAAAAATGGACATGAAATGGGTGAAATAGAATATTTTTAAGTTAGGGGCATTTTGGTAATCTAGTAATTAAATGAATTAAAAACAAAATTAAAAACCAATTTTTGTCCATCTTCTACCCATGGCTGAAACTTGCATGGAGAAGACATAGTTAGGGTTTTTCAAGCTTCCAAGCTTGATTTTAAGTCCGTTTTAGCCCCGTTTTAATGATTTTTACGTTTTTGAAATCCTCGTAACAAGATCTACTCATTTCTACTCATATTTTGAGCTAGGGTTTGTGTTTAAAAATTTACCCATGGATGAAATGCATGTGTTTTGATGTCTAATGGTAGAAAATGAATGCTTAGTGTGTAATAAACGACTTTTACTAAGTGATTTTCAGTGAAATTGTCAAAAAGGATCGTTTTGCATTACAAAATTTGTCATAAAAGTGTGATTTAGTGGAAATTAGGGGCTGCTATAGTTATGAAAATGATTCGTCTAGACTTAAAATGCAAGGAAATTGGATAAAAGTCATCTTACGAGCCTTGGGGAAAAAGTGAAAATATGTGAAAGTTTAGGGGTCAAAATGAAAATTTGTAAAAATATGATTTTTAGACCCATATGAATAATGTGACTAATTAGTAAGCTAAATATGATATTATAGATCAAAGACAATGCGATTCGGGCATATATTGGAAATGAATGAGATTATGGACTAAATCGGAATATATAGTCGTGCTCGCATTCGATGTAAGTTCGTGTGTCAATAATATTGCAATGCTATGTTTGAATTGAAAATTATATATTATTATTGCACGAATGGCATGATTTAATATATTGAAAAGTGATGAAAGAATGGTATATAAAAATTGTAAGAACAATGATATATAACTAGTAGCACATAAAATGTTGGATGGTTCAATTATTGATGGCTTGCTATATGATAGCTGAATATATTGAGAATTTGATATAGTATGATGTTTTATTAAGTTGGATAACTTGTGAAAGAGTGAAAAGGAAGGTAAGTTTGTATGTAAATATTATATCGTTTTTATTTATGTTATAATATTTTGCATTATATGAGATGTGGTTGCATATTGAGTGATCACTTGATCTAAATTATGAATTGAAATTGATTATGGATGAATTAACAAAAGGTTGAAAAGTGAGGAATTTCCCAGTTGGACCTTCGGAATAGAAAAGATACGAATAATCCGTTGTGAGAACACATGTGTAGTACTATGTGCAGGCTACTATGCTTCTAAAATGGTTTTAGGTCACGTGTGTAGTACTAAGTGCAGGCTACAACGTGTACCAAATTGTTAGGTCACATGTGTAGTACTAGGTGTAGGCTACTATGCGTACCCGATAGCTTCGATCACGTGTGTAGTATTAAGTGTAGGCTACTACGTGTATTCGATGGTTAGGTCACGTGTGTAGTACTAAGTACAGGCTACTACGTATACCAGATTGTTAGGTCACATGTGTAGTACTAAGTGCAGGCTACTATGCATACCAGAGAGCTTCGGTTACAAGGGTGGTAATCTGTACAGGCCATCGGGTATCTGCTATTATTTCGATGAGTTCAACGGGAAATTTACTAAGTGAAAATACATATGAACATGACTATGTGATGAATAAGTGAAGGTATGTGTCTGTAAACTTATAAGCAATGTGTTCGATATGTAATCGAACTTTGGTAAGATTGATATGAAGTAAGTGTTACAATGAAAGTTACTACAAAGAAAACATGAAAGAGTGAAATTTAGTAATAAAACAATTTTGGATAGCAGTAGTTGTGTGACTTTGAAAAATTACAAAAAATGATGGAAATCAAATTAGAAGTTGAATAAAATATTAAATAAAATCTTGTTGAGTCTATTTTCATATAAATGAAACAGTGTAAGCAAAAGAATTTCATATTATGAGATATTTGAATTCTTGTGAGACAGAGTCAGAATGAGTTTAGAATCCCCTGTTCTGAATTGTGAAAATCACTAGAAATTGTAAAAAATTAATCATGGGTTATAAATTATATGCTTAAAATCATTAATGGGTCTATTTTCAAAGGAAATAGACGGAAGCATCATCCGAGTCTCGCATTATGAGATAATTAATTCGTAGTGAAGAGAGATGGGAACTATCAGACAGCAAAATAGGGGTGACTTTAAAGAATAAATTGTACTTATTGGATAGACCAAAAATTCTAAAAATTTTATGGTAAGAAGATATGTGAGTCTAGTTTCTGGAAAAATTAGCGGTTCTCAATTTGGAGTCCCGTAGCTCCAGATATAAATAATTTAGTGACTATGACTCGAGAAAATAACTTAACTAGACTTTGAATAAATAGAGAGGAATTGAAAAATTACATGTTAATACATTGCTTATTATTTTTCATGTGAGCTTACTAAGAGTAAAGCTTACTCCCTCTTTTCCATTTCTTTTAGTGTTGTCAGGTCAGCTCAGTGTTGGAGATCGTCAAAGGCAGCATCACACTATCAAGCCAATACCTTTGGAGTATTGATACATATGTTAGAAATATCAAGTGAGTGGCATGTATAGGGACCTAGTTCTATGACATGTATTATTATGATTTGGCTAAATGTATTGGCCTATATCGAGCTATTGTATATGGCCATAAGAGGTGGCTCATTTTGATTATGGTTTGTAAGTTTAGCTAATCATGTTACGTTTTAATGCATATGATGTGATGATATGAATATGTTTGTTTGCCATGCATGGTTGGTAATATGTCATGTGTGTTGAATGCATGTTTTATGACCAATTGAGGTGGTCATGACCATGAATTAAATGTGTAATATGGTAATAAGATGATAGTGCCTTGAACATGGATGTTTGATGTATAAGTTAGTAACCATAGTTTAATGGTATAAGTGATTAATGAGATGACAGGGTCAAATGAATGTGTAATAATGTGGCTAGACTAGTTTATCATAAATAGGTGGAACATATGTATAATGACGAGTTAATGTTGAATGTGTCTTATAAAGGGTGTTTAATCACTAAAATGATTTCATGAGTTGTTAGTTTGATGTGTATAAGGTTGTAAGGGTTTATGGGAAACATGAAGGCTTGGAAAATAGCCTAAGTGTTAGCCACACGAGCAGAAACACAACCATGTGTCTCAGCCGTGTGGAGGACACGACCTAGCACACGGGCGTGTGGCCTGGCCGTGTGGTTCAAATTGTTTTGCTTATGTCACAAACAGGGAGTTACACGGGCTGAGGACACGGGCGTGTCCCAAGTCACACGGGCGTGTGTGACCACACAGTTCAATACACACGGTTGTGTGACTCTCCAAAGCAAGAAATTTGCTAAGTTGTCCAAAATTTATTGAAAGTTCTCGGTTTAGTCCCAAACCACCCCAACGTATGTTTTAGGCCTCGAAGGCCCGTATAAGGGACGATATACATGTGTTTGAAAAGTTTTAATTTGGATGAAAATTTTATAGCCCGGTTTTGCATGTTTGTGAATGTTTAAGTCCGGTAACACCTCGAATCCTGTCCCGACTTCGGATATGGTAAGGGGTGTTACATTTAGTGTCATATTTGTTCCGGCCTCTTCCAAAATACAGTGGCGGTCTTCTCCTTCATCTCATCCTGTAAAATTTCGTTAGACAAATGCAGATGTAATTATGTTAACGCCATTTGATCCTTACGCTTCTTCTCTTCATCCGTTAATGTCGAAGGCATCTTATCTATCCCTAGCAGAGCATCTTCCAGATCCATCTATGCAAGAACTGATTGCATCTTAATCTGCCACAACGCAAATCTGGTATTGCGATCTAACAACGGAATTTCATACTTCAAAGACGCCATTACGGTAATCGAGGTGAACAACCCGGAAGCTCAGATACCAATTTGCAAAAATAAAACGTTGGTAATGACAATATATCACAAAGAAAAGAGAAATAAAAATAAAGAACACACAGATTTTTACGTAGAAACCCTTTCAGGAAAAAAAAATCGCGGGCAGAGGAGAAGAAAATTCACTATGTCAAATTCGAATGATTACAATAGGAGTTTCGACTACATCTATTTATAGGTTGAAAAAACTTAATTCTAATCAAAGTCAAATATATTATGTTAATAAATGCTAAATATATTATAACCATAAATATTAAATCTTCTAGAAAAAAGATATATTTTGTTTAACTTGATTTGCAAGCAATCTCTTAAAATTTGAGTTACACAACTCTAACATATTAAAATAAAATGTCGGATGTGAATTGATCCTTGAAATAACTTAGTGGTCAAATGTAATACTCATTACTCAAGTGATCGGTTTAACCCAAGTAAGAGGTGTTACACATTTATAAATATTTTATCATAAATTTTTGAAAGTGAAAGATTATTATTTTGTCAATATTTTAATCAACCATAAATATATAAATATAAATATAAGTATAAAATTGTTGATACGAAAAATTAACAAAGAAGAAAAAATAAACGATTAACTTTTATAGGGAAGAGAGTCATAAAAAATAGACATATATAAGTTTTTAATAGAATTCACATTATAATCAAATTGTATATATAAAAAAAACTATTATTTTATTATTATTAAATAATAGAATAAATTATTTCAACTATTTAGATTTAGACCCGAGATTAAAATAATTTTAAAATTAAATTAAGATGTGACAAAGGGTAACCATACATTATATTAGTGAGACATGCCATTATATAGGACAAAGTCATACATGGATGAAGTCGAATAAATCCTATTAAATCATTGAAAATGATTAAGCAATTTTGTCAGTGGTTTAATCGATAATAACTAATATACTTAAAGATTTGTTTGAATGAACACGAGGGCCCCCTGGATTCGCTCTAGGTGCATGTTGGGCGTGTCCCTGTCCCCTCACTTGATTTTTCTGTCACGTGCTTATGTAGAGAAATTCTTTTTTTTTTAATATTTAAATTATCATTTTTATTTTGAAATTTCTTTGCATTTGATAAAAATTTACCACGTGGAAATAAATTATTATTTTCATCTCTTTGGAAACTTTTATTATTTGAAATATATTAAGACAAAAATAATAATTTAAAATTTTAAAATAAAACAAAAAAATTTAAAAACCATAATGATAAAACTAAGTATAATTGGTCATATTCTAACCTTTAATATCTCCAACTGTAACTGACAAGGAAGTCGAAGAATTTAAGTAACTGAAATGTACGCAAGAGTCAATCAACTTGTTTTTAATTTTGGATATTTATGGTGTGCCATAGAGTTCAGTTGAAAAGTCTTTTATGGTGTGCCATCGAGTTCTGTTATTATATTTTAGTTATTTAATTTTTAAAATTATAAAATAGTTATTAATTTTTTTAATGTTTTCATTTAAGTAACTGAATAGTTATGTTTTTTTCTTTTAAAGTCTGGTTAGTGAGTTTTGAGTAATGATCAGTACAGTGAAAAAATATTTGTTGAGTGTTTTTGTATGTTTGTCCTTTAAAGGGAGTTAAATTCTTTATTTATATGATGCGTCCCTGTTTTTAGATGTGACATCCTAAATAAGTTTTCATGCATGTCAATACGTACCTTTTAAGATTAACATGTCTTCTCTAGGTGAAAGTTTGCCTGTATGGTGGTGCGAACCCACCCCATGTGAGTTCATGAGAGGATGCAAACTTATCGTGTGCAAACCCAAGTGTGCAAACTATTTAGGCTATATATGGATCAATCCCAGTCAGGTAACCGAGTAGCAGGTTAGCAATGGTGAATACCAGTACAATACTCATTGATGAGTAAGACATATCTTAGATCCAAGCTAATTTGATAGTTAGTGTTGAAGATCGAAGAAAAAAATTATTTAGACTTTGGCTCACGTATTGATAATATTTATAGTTGTTTTATAAAAAACAAAAAAACTAAACTATGAAAGTGAAAGAAAAGTTTACCCTTTTAATTAGTGTCGTAGGTGAGAATAAAAAAAACCATACATGAACGATTTTATTAAATCAGTAACTATAATGAAAAAATTGCCATAATATATCTTGAATTCCAACTCAATTATTTACTTAGTCCAATTAAGTTTCAATTTTTTTTTCTAAATAACTTATGAAATACAAATATTTCATTTATGTGGAATATAGGTTATAATTAAATGTGTGGGAATCCCTTTATAGTATATCATGTAGCATTTATCTAAAAGTTTGGAAATAAATTTTAATTATCCAAAAATATATATTTATTCTGCAATTAAATTTAAAAAATAAGTTTAATATAACATTTTATCTTTAAATTTTCTTTTTCTTTTTCTAATTTGATATTTAGATTTTTTTTGGTCCAATTTGGTACTCGACCCTTTTTTTAAATTTTGTAATTGGGTTTGATATTTTTTTTAATTTGATATTTAATTTTTTTATTTCAATTTGATATTTAAATTTAGCTTTTTTTCTTAATTTAATACCTAATCTTTTTTTAGCAAAAATAATCGATGTATAGTAGACATGTGACATGTGACATGTGAAAAATAACATAATATTTCTTTTTTATATATTAAATGTTTAATTATTTTTTGGTTTAATTTATTTATTTCATTTTATCAATTTAAAATAATGAATTTATTTTATTTTGGGTTTTTAGAACTCTTTTTTTTTAGTATAGCTCAATGCATAATTTTTTAATATTAATTTTCTTTAATACTGATGATATTTTTGTAGCATAACACGAATTTTTAACACCATTAATATTTTGAAGTAATTCGCATATTATTTAATAAGTTTAAGTATCAAATTGAACATAAAAAAATTAGCTATCAAATTAAAAAAAATAAAATTCAGATATCAAGTAAAAATCAAATTAAGAAAAAGTGTTTAGTTAAAATATTTTAAAAATATAAATATTATCGGTTCGTAACTTTAGAAATAATTTTTTTTTTTTGCATCACATCACATAATTGAGTATATATGTCAATGTCAGGCAAGTTGAGAGGCAACCAGCGAGGGACCCCACCGCCCGCTGTTTTTAAAGGGCGACAGCGACAAATTGAGATTTCATCACCAATGCCGCAATTTTAGTTGGTTGGACTATTATTGACACAGAAAATTTAAAGAAAATTAATATTTTTTTACCTAGAATAAAATCGTAAAATGGATATAATAAAAATAAAAAGTGTGTTAAAAAATATTATTGAATATTAATTTAAATAAATTTAATGTTTTTAAAAGTCTTTATTAAAATTTTTTTTGGGTAAATTATAACTTTAAATACTTAAATATAAATTATGTTTTGATTACTAAATTTTGAAAATGAAATTACAATATCGTCACTATTAATTTATCATTTTCTTGTCACTTAGTTGTTGCCCTCCGCTAATGGTGCGATGGAAATCTCATGTGCCAATAAAATTGTCATTTAATACATATATGGAATTTACTTAAACTGCTAAGTAGATTATTTCTAAATACAAATTAGTAATTTGAGAAAAGCCCCCTAGACTGATCCAAATTTAGGGAATAATGGTAGGAGGAGACTCAAAAAATTGTAACTCAATATTATCATAAGCAATCGCTTTCGCTAAACAATCAGCTACTTTATTTTGCTCTCTTGAAATGAATCGCAGAACCCATGAATTCTCCTAGGTCAAAATATTCTAGATTCGTCGAATCAACGCAGAGTTTGATGTTCCTATGGTACTTCCTTGTAAGGCCCGAACAGCGTCCAGGCAATTCGAGAGAATTATTATAGTATCATATCCTCTTTGTTGAGCAATCTTGAGTCCTTCAAAAATAGCCCAAAGTTTAGCGTCAAATATCGAGCATTTCCCAAGATAACGATTAAAACCAAATAGCCATTGCCCATGTTCATCTCTCGCAACCCCCCAGCTGAAGCATATCCTGTATCCAAACAAACTGCTCCATCAGTATTGAGCAGAATCTTAGACTCCGAAACTTGCGCTGTCAAAGGAGATCTCATGTCTTCATCTGTAGTCACTCTGGGTGGTGAAAGACACAAGTTAGCGCAGCAAAGGGAGTTATTGATGATTTCTCTCGCAGTCCAAGTTCTGCCTTGAAAAATAAAGAGATTACGGTTCTTCCAGAGGCGCCAAATAAGAATTCCAAAAAGGCAAGCCCAGCTCGTTACATTCTCCGAAACCACAGAGACATCCTGCACATTACAAAGAATCCAATCTTGTAAGTTAAGAGAAAAAAAAATTGTTAAGCGTTTACCTGTTAAAACCTGGTCCCACACATCCTTGGCAGCAGTACATAAATGATTTTTTTTTGACAAGCGAGATTTCTATCACACTATTAACGGGTAAGAATTTAATAATCAAAATATAACAAATGATAATATTAGTGGTCATATTGTAACTTTTAAAATTCAATAATTCAAATGCAATTTAAATCGTACGTAAATAATTAAATTTATAATTTATCTTTTTTTTCTAAAGTTATAACTACGTCAACAACTCCAATCAAAATCAACTTTTAAAAACATTAAGTTACATAACTAACTAAACAAACAAACTAAACTAAAATCATTTAATTAAAATAAATCTAAAGAAAAATCAATACATTTAAATAAGATGGACTCAAGTATAATATCTTAAGGTTTTCATAATTTTGAACCTTGTGTGTTGGCCTGATGGTTAATGTATTCACCACCCTGAGTTCAAATCGCACTAATCACATTGTTGTTAGAGCTTTACTCTTCTTATATAATCAAAAAAAAAAATCATAACCTTTAACGAATTCAAGTCCTCATTAGTAGTATGCATTAAAGTTAGTTTAAACATGTAATGTCTACTTAAAATGAACATGATATATTGAAAATATATATTAATCTAAAAATTATTAAATATTTATATTTTAAAAATTCTAAAATTCAAAAAATATTAAAATAATAATAGTTCTGGCCATTAATTCCAACATAAAACTCTCTAATTTTATTATTCACTTATTATATAAAAATAACTCTCATAAAATAATTCAATAATTAATTAAATTCTCAATTGAAAATGACACTCAATTGAGCCTTTAATTAAATATTAACAATCAATTAATTCTTCAAAAAGTCAATTCACCATGTAAGCCCCAGACATCCATTAACTTCGTCAAGTAGCACTTTAGGGTTATGCCGCATGGTGAAATATGATAATTTCCCTTAATTTTGTTTAAAAAATAATTAAAAATTATAAAAATTCAAAAAATATAAAAATATAAGGAATTTCAAAAAAAATTATAATTATAATTACCACTTTTTTCAATTATTAATTTTATTTTAAAATTAAAACAATTTTTTATATCAAAAGTTTTAATCATTAATTTTAATTGGAGCAATTTTTTAAAATTATATTTATCATAAAAAAGAGTTTTATTAAAGTAATAATTGTATTTTTAAATTAGCAGAACTTTTTTAACTAATAATTAAAAATTAATTATAATTTTTTAATGTGTAATTATTACAACTTCTATTAACTTATAATTAGTTTTAAATATATAATTATTGTAACATCTATTTACTTTAATTTTTAACTAATAATTATAAATTAAATATTATAATAATATGATAGACAATAAAAATTTATCGATTCAAAAGATTTTTCAAACTTATACTTTAAATATATTTTTTTATTATTTAACATTACAATAACACTAAAAAATCGATTAGGTTTAATAAATTTAATTGAGAGATATTAAGAAAAACATACTATTAATAATTTAAAGTCAGTAGGTAGAATATGAAATAAAATAAGCGAACGTAAAGAAATTGTGTGGAATGGGAGAGTGGTAGATGAGATTATAATTTAAGACAAGGACAGAACCCAGGAGTGGACTGTCGGATATTTTTAATGTGTTCTTCTTTTATCATATTAATTATCATTTATTTTATATTGAAACGGACGTCTTCCAAAGTCAGATATGAACATAGAAGACCTCAACTTCTTTACTGTGAGGAGTCGGAGGTCATCACAATTTGATTCCGACATGTCATGATCTGATCAGCTCACGTACGATTTGTGCCGTGAGAGTATAAGTCTAAATTGGATCTTATAAGTTTCCAAGTTTTGGTTACATTATAACATAAATGGGTGCGTTTTAGACTACAAATGATCGGCCTACGCTATGCATGTGTTGTGATCATGTCATGACCTAATACGATGAATGTTATTTCTTTTTATTCTATGAATGATGATTGGATTGAATTCAAATGCCGTGTGAGATATTACTTTTTGATCATGAAGACATTATAGTATGTAAAATTCGTTGTTTAAAAAATATGACATCTCATAAGTTTGTTAAAAGTTTAGTTTAATTTGGAATTTTTTTTCAAATTATCATTGGATAGATTTTTTTATCATTATAATATTGGAGGAGGGGAAAATGATAAAATTTGAATATGTGTCGTCAAGACTCTAGAAAAATAAAATAAAATAGGTTTTTTTTAGAAATCTAACCCTATAAATTTAAAAAATTATAAAAATAATCCAATTTCAATATTAATTGTGACAATGACCTGATTTCTATAGTAGAGTTGGGTGCCGCCACTTTTTTAGGTGACACAACCCTAAAAATCTCTTCAATCATGCTTTAATCATTATAAAAAAATAGTTTGGCAGGGAAAAAATGGACCTAATGAAAAAAATATCCAATCATGTTTTGAAACGTGCAAGAGAAAAATATTTAAGGATTTGATGAAGTAATTACCTTTTTCAAATTGGATGAAAAAAAGTATCGCATGAGAATATGGAGGCCCCAAATTAAAACATTTGATCTATTTGGATGTTAGATTTGTTCCTTTTTAAAATTAAATTTAAATAATCCTTAGAAGATATAAGAATAATAAAAATAAACCCTTCTCATTTTTTTTAAAACAATAAAATTTAAAAATTATATAAAATTATTATTTAAATTACCCAATATGTCCTTAAAAAATTTCCTCAAATTTCTCTAAATTCAAATATGCTAGCGAATGAATTGTAAATGTTTAAATTTAGATAAACTTGAGGAAATTTTTTAAGGGATATATTTGGGTAATTTAAATAAGATATATATATTAACTTTGTTGTTTTTTTAAATATAAAAAAGGAGAAAGGTTTATTTTTGTTATTCTTATATCTTTTAAGGGCTATTTAAATTTAATTTTAAAAGACAATAGACCTAACATGCAAATAGACTAAAAATTTAATTTGGTACAGTTATTCTTTTTCGCGAATCTAAAAAGGGTAATTAATTCATTAAGTTCCTGAAAATTTTACCTCTGCATGCTTTAGTTCAGTGCCGCCAATTTGTTAGGCGGCATAATTTTTTTAAATTTTTTATAATAATTAAAGCATAATTGTAAAGATTTTTAAGGTGATTCTGCCTTGAAAAATGACAGCACCTAACTTTACTATAAAAATAAAACTATTTTCATAATTAATTTATTTTTATAATTTTTTAAATTTATAGGATGAAATTCCTAAAAATCCAACAGCAATGAGATAATGCATTAAATTGGGAAGCAAATTAATTATAATAATATAAAACATGTTAGTAGTGTCCTTCGCCATTCATTTCACCCTGAATGATATAATATAATATAATATTAATATATAATATCACCAACTCTTACCGGCTAGAATGTTGAAAGTTTTACCAAATTTAATTTGGTTAGTGGTTGAATCTTTCAGCTGAAAAGTCTTTCCCATTTTTAAGTTGATTTCTTGTTGTCATAATAGGAATAAGGGTGGAATCGAGTAAAGTTGACTTTTAAGTTTGAATTTTAATTTTAATAATTTTAATTAATTTAAATTTTTTAAATGCTCGAGTCCTACTTAAGTAGAAAGATGGAATTGTTTAAGCTCATTCGATTAGGCTGGTTAAGTTTAACATTGTTTTTAAAAATTATCATAAAAAATTATTTTTTTAAAATTTAGTTTGAAATTTAAGTTTTTAGTATTGTTGTCAATAAAAATATTTTGAAAAAAATAAAATATTAATATTAATTATAATATTATAAAGTAAAACATTAATAGTATGATATTTTAATAAAAATATTAAAAAATTGTAAACTATTTATAATATTTTGATATGTGAAATATAAATTTTAAATATTTTTAAACAATTACTATTAATTATTTTTAAAATTTAATTTGAATATATATAAAATACATTTTAAATATTAAAATATAAACGTTACAAATTTAAATTTATATTTTTATATATTTGAAATAAAATTTAATAGTGAAATAAACATATACTCAATATAAATATTATTACACTAAATTATAAATAAGGTTAAAAAACGTATTTAACTCCAAAATTCAAAAATAAAAGTTAGAAAGTATAGCTTCTACTTTTCGGTTCAAAAACATTTTTGAGTAGAAAAATTATTTTTGACTCCAAAAATAATTTTTTTAAAAGCAATTAACAAGCAAAACATTAGGCACTTTCAAGACAATTGTTACTCCAAACTCACTAGAATTAGGTGTTTTTATAAGGGATAAAAGCAATATTTAATCTTTGAAATTGGTAATTTTTTTAAACTTAATTTTTAAATTTTTTTAGACCACATTAGTCTTATGAATTGGTAATTTTTTTCAATTCGGTCTATGAATTTGAATTTTATTAAAGTGTAATGATGTGACATTTTGAAATTATATCATGTCATCACCTAAAATATAAAAATATATATATAATCCAAAAATACAAAAAAAGTAAATTAAAATTAAAAAAAATTTAAGTAATGATGTGACCCGATCTCAAAAGACCATGTTATCATACCTTAATAGAATTGGAAGAAGCTACCAAATTTCAGGATTAATGTGGATAAAATAAATTTAGGGATTAAAGTGAAAAAAAATTACCAAATCTAGGGACTAAATGTTACTTATATCTCTTTACATAACAACACAATGTTGAGTTTTTTCAACTGAACACTTATTTTTCAACCGAAGGTAAAAGAGTCCTGCAGATTCACTAGACACTCTATTCAACAATATTAATTTGGTTTATTTACCTTAATTTTTTTTTCCTTTTTATCCTTCATCCTTAGTGGTTTGTTTCTATTCTCATTTCATCCCACAATTGTGCTTAAATCTAAACATATATCTTATTATTGATTTTAATAATATTATTACAATATTATTCTTATCACTAAATAATACATTTTACCGTCGCTATTACTTTTAATCATATCGAAACTAATTCATTTAATAAATAAATAAATAAAAAGAGCTCTACTCTCATGTTAAATTTCAAGCTAAACTTCAATACTAATTAAAGAGGAAGACAAGAGTAAGGCATTGGAGATTTTGAGGCCTTAAGTTTGGTTCTTGATATAAAGATGTAATGATCATCATTGTAGTTTTTATATAGTTGTAATTTAAAAAAAAAATTGAAATATAGATATTAAAATGGAAATTATCTCATGCATCGTTTATGAAATTTTTTAAATTTTACAAGCGAGTTTAGTGTTTGACAAGTGTGTTATAGGGTGTAGTAAAAAAAATAAATAAATATATAAATAAATGTGACACTCATCACACCCTTCGTCTACTTGTGGAGTACCTTACTAAAAAACTTGATTAAGCCCATGAAGTATTTGAATTAAGAATTAGAATATTTGAATTTTACTTGTTCAATAGTTAGAGTTTGAATAAACAATGACAAAATTGAATTTGAGTTTAATTTTGTTTAAACTAAACTTGAATAGCTTATATCTACAAGATATATACCAACAAATAGTTTTTTTTTTTTTTTTGAAACAAATATACCAACAAATAGTTGAAAGAAGTGGAAGTGGACTTTTTTTATGAGTATTTGAACCAAGTTTGAATCTTGGAGTCAACATTATTAAGAGAGTTTTACTTGAATATTACCCTTAATCCGATCGATAGGACCATATACCAAAAAAAAAAAACTATCACATATATAATTCATTTCTGTACAATGCACAAGTTTATCGTACAATGGCAATTTCTTTTACTAAATTAGTGATCCTAACTTGACTTGAATGGATTGTGGAAGATGAAACTTCCTTTTAAAATTGTGAGTTTTCTTTAGAAAATGACTATAATATATAGGACGCTTCCTACTAGAGTAGTGCTAAATAAACATGGGATATCGGTGAAATCTATTTGCCCATTATGCTAAAATGAGGAGGAGCATGTGGATCATTTGTTTCTTAATTAAATGCTCATTTGCCCGAGCTGTTTGGTTTGAAACACCATTAAGAATCAAAATGGAGAAAAAAAACTTTATCAATGTTAAGAGTTAGATGTTGAGTTGGAGACAGTAGAAGGAGACAGATAATCCAAATTTGATGTGTATTAGAAAATGAGAAATGAAGTGATAATTAAAAATGCAAAGCTAGATCCATATAAAAAGAGGTGATAAGGATGGTAAGGGCACAACGATAGGATCGACAGCCAATTTGTTTGGGACTAAAGAAAACCGAATTAAAGCAGATTTTCCCTAACTTGGCAAGAAAATAAGTTGAAATGCAAGAACAAGCCAAATAAGAAATAGGACAATTCGATAGTAAGCGAAAACTAATGAAATTATTGAAAAATATCCTAAATTTTGGAATAAATAAATATAAAACCTCGTAAATACAATATTGAGTTCATATATAATCAAAATTATGCTTTAAAGTCGAATTTAATATGATTTAAACTTGAATTAAAGCCTGAAATTCGTAATTTTCGTAATAATCTTGTTTAGAAATTCTATTTGCGTAATCTTCACCAAAATAGTCATAACTTGAGCTCTCAAACTCAAAATTAATTGGATGATTCAAAGTATATTTTTAAGCAAAGAGATAACTCTTCGATCAATATGAAAACATTTAAACCCAGAATTTTTTTTATCCCATCTAAAAACTTGTCATAAATTGATTGATCTTTTGAGCTTGAACAACAACTTCAGTAAATTTAAATTAATAAAATTTACCCCATCGACACATGAATCACAGCTCTAAACTATGAATGTTCTAAGGAGGGACTTCCAAAACTATTACGAAAGTGAATTACAGTTGAATCTCATGAAATAATAGCTATTATCGTATCTAGGGATATTTTTTTCATTTCAAATTATGTGAAATTTAGAAAAATGCATTTGATGGGATTTACAGTGTAATTTTTAATTTCTTTATTCAACTAAGCATTTATTTAATTTTTAAATCAATTTTTTATAAATATATTTATTTTTTACTTACATTATGGGTGTGTCATAATTTAGTTTATTTATTTTAAGTATTTTGCGAGTTGGTATTCTAGATTAATCGAACACCAATTTAATTATGAAATGATGTAAGAGTAATTTAATTTTTTTCTACGATTTTTATTTTTATTTTCTTATTTCTATAAATATTAAATAGTTAATCATTAATTAACTCCCCTCACAAAGTAAATGGGTATCCAAGTTTTTGGTTTGGTGTTTGGGGAGCATTTAGCTAACAAATAGGTTTTTTTCCCTTTTCAATATTAAACAGTTAATCATCTTAAGCTTCTTTGTCCCTTATATGCCAATCATAAGTGTGGGCACCCAAATTTACCCGGCCCATTAATACTCAACTAACCCCAAAAACCAATTAGATCCAAAACCCAAACTAACCAAAATAAACCCAACAGAAACCCAAATCCCCTAGCCCAATAACATAGCCCAAATTAGAAAACACAAAAAAAAAAGAAGAAAAAACCCAACCCTAGCCTCAACTTTCTGCGCCACTTTCTGACACCAGTCACCAGCACCATCCCCTGGCGCCGCCTGCTCCACCAGTCACTTCCACCGGCCACCAACTGACCTGCAAGATCGAACAAACACGCAATGAACAGTAGAATAGATTAAAAAACATTGTAAAATGGCTATAAAAGCCATCACATTTCGAATGTAAAAAGGGATTTTTTTTGGGGGAATAAGAAAAAGAGATTTTGGATTGGAGAAAATACATACATTATTTTAAAAACAAAAAAACAGTAGATCAATACCCTAGATCGTTTGAATACCAAAACCAAGACCGAAAGTAAAAAAAGATGATTAAATTTTATTTTTTCTTCTTTGTTTATCGAATCTATTTCTTTTTTTCCTTTTTTCTTTTCTATTCAAACACATATCCATATCCATATATATATATCATATATTTTAACTAAAAAAAAGGGTTTTTACCTTTTCCGGCCACTGTCCACGGTGGCCGGCGACGGCGGCGCACGGCGGTCCGGTGATCGGACGGCGACCGGCATTGTGGCCGAAAATCGCCTCCCCTTCTTCCCTCCCTCTTTTTTTTTTGCTCTGCAGAAAAATGAATTTTTTTGAAGATTTTGACTTTTTTATAGCTTCCCAAAACGACGTCGTTTTGGGGTCTGCCCTTTAACCCCAAAACGACGTCGTTTTGCCCTGGAACGGGTCGACCCGACCCTACCCACTCAGGATCCGCGTGTTTTTGCTCTTAGGGGCTAATTGCGCGTGCGGTCCTTTCTCTTTTTCTATAATTTTCAATCAGGTTTTTTAAGTATTTTAAGTTGGCCTTATAATTTGTTACACTTTTCAATTTGGTCCTCAATGCTGCTGCTCGTTTTGGGTGGAGGGGTTTATTTCGTTTTTGGTCCCTCCACTATTTGTGCACGTTGAAATAGGTCCCCTTCTCTTCTTTTTATTTCAATTTCGCCCCAAGCCTTTTATTCTTAATTCGATTCGATCCCTTTTTTTTAATTACTTTATTATTAAAATTAATTATTCTAGTATTATTATTATTAGTACTATTCATGTACATGTATATTATCATTATTGTTACTATTACTATTATTAATCTTCGTATTATTACTATTATTTCTTTTTTTTATATATTATATTATTAGTTTTTACTATTGTTAGTATTAGTTTTAGCTTTAATTAATATTTTTAACATGCATATATATATACTTTTATGTAATATTATTAATAATTATTTTTTAAACATTATTATTATTTTTAATACGTGCATATATATTATGTGTATATAGTTGTTTTTAATATTTTGGTTATTTCTAATATGTATGTATTATGTATTTACCTCTAATACTATATATTGTATATTTCTAATACTATTATGCTATTACCATTACTATTATTACTATTATTATTATTATTATTATTATTATTATTATATTTTAATCTATATTTATTTTATCTAGTTCTACTTATTTATTTATGTTTATGTTATTATTATATTTCATGTATTACCTATATTTATATTTACGTATGAATGCTACTATTTTACTATTGCTTTTCTTATATTATTTTCATTGACATTTTTCTTTTCATCATTTTGTATTTTTATTAACATTATTATTATTATTATTATTATCACCGTTAGTATTATCTTTTAGCTATGTTACTATTATTTTTATATTTATTCTTACTATTATCATTATTACCACCACTATTATTTTTATTATCATATTATTGTTATTTTTTTACCATATTATTATTTCCTATCCTTTATATATTATTATTGTTATTAACATACATTATTATTATCAATTTACTATTAATTTCACTTTTATTATTATTACTATATTGTCATTGTTATTATTATTTTCCAGTGTTATTAATACTAATATTAATTTTTTATTATTACTATTATTAGTATCATAGGTATTATATTATTATTATTATTATTATTATTATTGTCTTTTATATTATCCTTTTACCACTATTTTTATTATCAATATTATTAATATTATCATTATCATTATCATTGCCATTTTTATTTTGTCATTGTTTTATATTTATTTATTCATTTATTTATGTATGTATTTGCTTATTCCATTTTCCCTAACGCGTTTGTTTTATATTTTACTAACCTTGTTTTTATTTCATCTTTTTTGCTCATACTATTGTATTTGACACTATCGCACCTATCATTATGTTATTATACGTGTTAATATCATAATTTACTTTTATATTTTACTATAAATTGCATTATATTTTTTGCTCGATACCTCAAAATAATCCTTTCATAAAAGTAATATTCCGTATTTGGTAATTCGAGACAATCATGCCCTAATTTACTGGGTTTCGATTTTTCTCATTTAACCTAAATAACAGAATACTCTTTTAAATCACAATACGAGTTTTGAAAAATGCTTATCCTTGGAGGTACGAGGTGTTGTGCCCTAACTTACCGAGTATGACATTTTGTTACCTCGAAATAAGATTTTTGCAAGTAAAGGCAATATTCGGTATTTGGAAGTTCGAGAGATCGTGCCCTAACTTACTGGGTTTCGATTTTCCTCTTTTACCCTAAATAGTCAAATATCCTTTTAAAAGGAGTTAAAATACACAAATTTTACATAAAAGGCAAACTCACTCTCAAAAGCTCGAGATGTCGTGTCCTAACTTACTGGATGCGACATTTTATCACTTCGAGATGAGAAGGTCTTTAATATTCGAGTTTTTTTAGGATCATATTTCAAAGTATTTTAAGTTTGCAATTTTCGACACTAAGACACTAATTAATCAACTAGGTACCAATTTTTGGGCGTATCGAGAGTGCTAATCCTTCCTCGTGCGTAACCGACTCCCGAACTCATTTTCTGATTTTCGTAGACCAAAAATTATTGTTTTAGTAAATCTTAACTTTTATTAAAATGATTAATTTGAGGTGACCCGATCACACCTCATCAAAAAGGATTGGTGGCTACTCCTCTATTCATTTTCATTTTCAAAATCTAAGTCGATTCCCTTTTTTCAAAAAAAATGGTTACGGCAATAAGTACAAACAAAAAAAATGAACCATGAACCCACTAATTTTGTTGAATAAGTGGTGAAAATTTTGGTGTTTTTAAATTAAGATTGCGAGTTGGGATCTTATTTATAGAAAAACGTTGGTAAATTTTTCTTTTATTAGGAATTTGATTTTGAGGTTTTTATATTAGTAGTTAAATTGTATTTTATTTTTTTATTTAAAAAATAAATAGATTAGTCTTTATATATTAGAATAAAGAGTAAATTGGTCATTCGGTTAAAAATTTCATCCATTTATACTATTAAAAATTGGTCTTTGTATGTCAATATAAGGAACTAATGGCACGTCACTATCTAGTTATTCCATCAACCGCCCAGTTTTTATCAGTACAAATATATATAGTTTTTAACAAAAAAAATCAATTTGCTCTTTAATATAATGTACATGGATTACTTTACTTTTTTTTTAATAGAGAAGACAAAATACAATCCGACTCCTAATATAAAGCTACATACTTTTATCGATTCTACTGTTACTCTGTAATTTAATTGGAATCTAGTGAAATATAAAAAAGATTTCAAAAGAAAACCCACAAACGAGAGCATTATGATATTGTGAAAAGGAGTTTAATGATGAAGGTTGGGATAAGGTTTCCCTAATGCAAATATTTAAAATTCTTAATTGGGTTAGAAGGTGAAGACCATAATGGGAAGTTGGAAACCAATCCATAATTAAATAAACCAATTCCTTTAATTAGTTGGTAAATTTCTGATAGAAAAGAGTCCATAATATGAACTAAACCCCAAAAGGAAGACCAGAGAGCCTAATAAGAATAATAATAACAACAACAACTATCTGCTAAATCCCTTTCCTCAATGAATTTAAAGCAAATCCATGTATGCATACAGATTTTGCATTAAGTATATAGGTAGATGGGTGAGTAAAAAAAATTGATAAATAACAATAATAATGAAAAAAATTAAAAAGAAAAGAAAAGATTATTTAGTTTCTAGCTTTGTAACATCTAAACCACAAAATAACTAAACCAAGCACTCTGTACCCAACTATGAAGCCCAACATGACACCTACATTGGTCCATTTCTGTGAATCTTTCAGGTCTTGCTGTCTTAAGAACGAACTCCCATACAACCTACATTCACCATTCTCAATTTCGATGCACTTCCTTTCCCCTTGTTCCCCTCCATACTCATTTATCATAAAGCATTCAAATGGGTACTTAAACAAGCTCAAATAATGCATGAAAACCCAGTAACTTGGTATCTTATCTTTAGCTATAAAATAGCCTGAAAACAGGAAGAAAGACCCCATTAGACCTGCAATCACTGAGTTCCCCATTATGAAGTTTGGAACAAGTGCACTGAAACATGCCACGAATGAATTGGCCATCAAAAGTACCATCCATACCACCAAGGAGAAGTAAAGGAACCCATCAATGGTGTCTTTTCTCAATCCAACAAGCCAGTAAACTGGTGAAGTGAAGAGGATGCCTATCATTAAAAGAAATGGGAGGAAAACAATGGTATTGGACAAGACATAGGAGGAGACTCTGTATGCTCCTCTTGATGTTTCTCTCATTAGGATCCTTCTTTCTTGTAAGAAAATTGGTAGTCCTTCAGTGGTTGAAGATAGTAAGAATGTGAGGGTGAAAGCGAAGAACCCTGTTTGGGTTTGTAAAGCTATCTTTCCTTTGTCATTTCCTACGTTGAAATATATGGTTCCAAGTATAAAACCTGCTACCAAGGCTTGTATGACCCTTGTGGCAAAGAGTTGTTTGGTTCTGAATATGTTGCTGCAGAATCTTTGTCCTAATATCAGGACCTCGTCGAACCGGGAATTTGGGTAGACGAGCAGCTTTCTTTCGAAGCGGATTGGGGTTGTAATTTTACGGTCTTCCCGGTTTATGTTACTTAGAGTGCCTGGATTTGGGACGGGTAAAGTTTCTATAACATCGATTGCGAATTCAAGAACATTGACATGTCGAGGGATTCGATGATCAGCAAACTTTAGTCTTTCTTCGAGAAGGTTTAGCCCTCCGTTATGGACGACAAATCCGTTTGAAAGCAAAACGATGCGATCAAACAGTTCGAGGATCCGAAAACCAGGTTGGTGGATGGTTAAAACAATAGTCTTACCTTGATTAACTGCCATTGATTTCAGTAGTGTCACTGCATGAAGAGCTGAAGCAGAATCCAACCCTGAAGTTGGTTCATCAATCAAGATAACAGCAGGGTCATGAACCAAATCGACACCGATCGATACTCTACGCCTTTCTCCACCCGAAATGCCGTTGTTCGATCCCTCACGGATCCTGGAACCCGCCACATGTTCCAATCCTAGCTCCTTCATTAGCTCTTTCACTCTAGAACCAGCTTCCTTCCTCCCTCCTGGTAGCCTCAAAAGTGCACTATACATCAACGTTTCTTCGACTGTCAGCAACGGAAATAGCGTGTCGTCTTGCGTAACATACCCCGAAACTCTCCGAAAAACTTTAACATCAATAGGCTTGCCATTGACAAGAACTTCCCCTGATGACACTTCACAAGGTGGTATCTTCCCAGCAAGAATATCTAGCAATGTAGTTTTGCCTGCACCACTTGGTCCAGCTATTGCAGTAACCTGTCCAGGCCTAGCTTCACAGTTCACACCCTTCAAAATGAACTTAGCAGCAGCTCTACCTTCATTTCCACCACAAAAATCACACCTGAAATAGTCTTCAAATTTGGTGCTCAACTTGTAAGACAGATCCCTAGTTTCCAATCTGTACGGATATTTCCGGCCACCAGAATCCGGGGACTTAACAGGCAATTCCATGAGAGAAAGAAAATGTGAGAAAGTTTGAGAGGAAAAACTGGGGATACCTGAAGTTAAGTGAAGAAAAGAATATAAAAGGAGATGAACCAACACAACAAACTGGGTATCCCTTCAACAAGCAACAACAAGAAATAAATGAATAGCTAAGTTTTGCATGCATGTAAATTTAGCCTGTTTTGGATTATTGGACTTTAATTGACTTTATTTATTATAGTTTTTGGTGGGGTTTGGGTGAATAAGATATTTAGTTTACAAGAAACCCAAAGTGCAAAGAAGAAAGAAATAAATGTCACAAATTAAATTTAAGTGATTGGCTAATGTTGAAAGTTCTACTTATTTCAGGTGAGCTACCCAAACCCATAAGAGGTATGTTGTTGGCCTTACCCTATCTTCCCTACTCTTGACAGCTAAAAAAAAATTAAGGTAGTTGGGAGAAAACTAAAACAATTGGCTATATAAACTAAGAAATTCCATTTTGGGGGGCTATGTATTAATGGAACAACACAATTAATCCCAAGTTGGGTCATCCAATTTAAACTTATAGAACCCTAATCTTGATTTTTTGAAGTATGAAATTAGGGCCAACTTTAATCTGGTTATGTTTATCAAACCAAGCTATCATTTTTTTTATGGTTTCCTTTGATTTAGCGAAATAGTTTCTTAAATGTTTTTGGTTTGAAGATTATGCTTAACAGATATCTTTGGGAAAGGTGTGCTTAATGTAATGTGCCACGCAAAACCTTACCTTACTTATTTTTTAATCAAGTGTTTTTTCGGGAAAAAAAATACTGTTAATTGATGGATTTTTAACAAATTTGGTATTATCTTTAATTAAGATTTTATCTTTCACCCTAAAAATTAAGTGCTTAATATAAATATGTTGTTTAATAATATTAAATGCTGAATATTAAAATATTTTATATTTTTAATTTTATTCTCATCCTATTGTTTCGAATAAAATCATTTTTTATGGATTCATCATCTTCAACATTGAAATATAAATTGTTAAAATTCTAAAATATAAGTCATCCAATCATAAAAAAAAAAGAAGTCAATTGAAACTTAATTCGATTGACATAAGTATTATTGTTAATGTAGGAGGATATGGGTTTGAGTGTGCTGAAACGCATTATTCTTCTATTTATGGGTTTGAGTGTGCTAAAACGCATTATCCTTCTATTTTTTTCCAATTTTTTTTATGTTTTATTATTCCTTTAAGACAAATTGGTGGAAGCTAAATTATTTATAGATTTGAATTTGTTTTTTTTTCTTTTGGATTTAAACATAAAACATCTTTATTGAGTTTGTGTTCCAATTTAATTAAAATTTATTTTAATGCCCTTTTATTATTAAAATAAATATATTATTTGAGGGTATTTTAGTCTTTTATTAAAAAAAGATAATTAAAAATATGCATACGATGAAATTTAAACTTATGCCGACTAAGTTCGCAAAATTTTAAATTTATCATTCAATCAAAGTTTTATTTTAATACTTTTATACATTTTAATTTTAGGTTTATTATAAAAAACCTCCTTGAATACAATTTAATAACCAATTGAGCCATCAATTAAAAATAGCACTCAATTGAGCCCTCTATCGATTTAAGCACTCAATTGAACCTTCAATTAAATTTAAGCAATCAATTAAGCTCTTGTCCTTTGAAGAGGGTGCTCAGATACATCAAAGGAACAACTAATTTTGGTGTTTGGTTCGCAATGGCAACTCCTTGAAACTTATTGGGTACATTGACAATGACTAGATTTGATCAATGGATGACATGTGAAGTACCTTTGAATATTTCTTTTCGCTTGGATTTGGGGTATTCTCATGGAGTTTGAAGAAGCAATCAACAATTACTCAATCCACAGCTGAGGTTGAGTATGCAACTGCAATAACAACAGTCAACCAAGTGATTTGGTTGAGAAGAATTTTATTTAATTTGAACCGTGAGCAGATTGAAGCAACTCAATTTTTTTGTGACAACCAATCAGCCATAGCAATTGCGAAGAATCCAATCTTTCATGGAAAGATAAAACATTTTAAAATCAAGTACTACTTTGTGATAAAAGTAAAGAAGTGACTGTAGTCCGTTGTAGTCCAAAAGATCAACTTATAGACATATTGACCAAATTACTCAATAAGTTAAGGTTTAAAGAGTAAATGAATAAAATTAATTTTCGCAGCACGAAGGTCAAGGAAAAGAATAGGAAAGTGATCATCCATGCGAGCTCACTAAAATATGTGAGCTCACCAAGATTACAAGCTCATCAAATGTGCAAATTCATCAAGATTAGCGAATCCTCTGAGTATGGCGAGCTATTCCAAATAAACACATGCTATCACAAAGTGACGAGCTCCTTAATTTGAAAGTGTGAAACAATCGGAATTTAAGAGCTTATGTGGAAGTTTTGTTTATATTCTTATTAGTATTTATTAGTATAATATATTTAATATTTAATAGCAAAAAATCTTAGTCGGCGTGAAAAGAGTGAATTCAATAAAAGCTTTTGACAGAGGAGTTTGTGCCTCTTCTCCGCAGGTTTCCTTTCTTGTCGTTGTAATCTCAACAAACCCCTTCCAAATCCCTCGTAACATTTTCGTGAACCGTCTAATCACTTCGCTGCCTCCACTAATGGCGACCCAAGCCCTCTCTCGCGCTCTCCTCTCGAAACCCAAAGCCGTATCTTCCTTCCTCTTCCCCTCCTCCCGCTCTTTCTCTTCCTTTTCCTCCTCCTCCTCCGCCGCTTCCTCCACCAAAACTCTTATCACCCCATCGCCAACCCCTTCTCTCTCCTTACTCCGTCGCCTTCGTGCCCCGCCTTGCTACTCACTCCTTCGTGACTCACTTTCCCCAGCTGTTAAATCGTTCTCCACTCGAGCAGCCAGGTCCTCCCTCAATGACCCCAATCCTAACTACTCGAACCGGCCCCCAAAAGAGACCATCTTGCTCGACGGATGTGATTTTGAGCATTGGCTTGTTGTGGTGGAGCCGCCTAAAGAGGATGCTACTAGGGATGATATTATTGATAGTTATATCAAAACCCTAGCTCAAGTAGTGGGCAGGTATTCTTTTTCGGCTATTTTTTTTTTGCTTATTTACAATGGGTTTCTTTTTGGTTTTTTTTTTTAAATATTAAGCTATTTGCAGTTAAATTTTTTTGGAATCAGTAACAATGAAAGGACTGATTTTTTTTTGTTTTGTTTTGTTTATATGGCATTGAAGTTGTAATTTTATTACATTCATTTACAATCAACTCTGGCTTTTTCTACTTTATTTTACATGGTAGCAACTTTTGAGGAAACTAAGCCTTATTTTTCATTTTTTTTTCTTGTTTGCTAATGGATGTTGAGGAAAGTGGCGACTATATATAGTTTGATTGTTATGTTTCACGATTTTTTCTTTTTCATGTTTGTATTCGGATGTTATTTTAATTTTCACACGAGCAGATACTTGTGTCATTCCTACACTTTTTTAATTGTTAGCACAAGATGAGTATGGTAACTCAGATAGGAGAGTATCTGCATATTAACTCCAGTCTTTGAAATAAATTTATTCATCTTTGAGATGGAACTATGTGATGCATAATTCTTTTGTCATTGTAGCTTTTTTATTGTTAACGCATCGAGTATGTGGATTAAGATGTAACTGGATAGAAGAATCTCTGCACATTGACTATGGTCATTGAAACAACTTTTTTCTGTCTTTGTATTGCAAGTATGCAATGCTTGTTCTACAAGGGATTTTAGATCTGATCTATATTCATTCAACATGTTATACTATTAGTTGTGGCAAAAGATCCATTTATCTATGTGATGATTGTTGTATTATTTAAGTGCTGGGATTTCCTTGTTTGTAGTGATGTTTTTTACAATTACTTGCTTGTTTTTATTCCTTCAGAACAAGTGATGTATTGTGATTATTGTTTATTTCCGTGTATTGTATATGCAGTGAGGACGAAGCAAGAATGAAGATATACTCAGTTTCAACCAGACATTACTATGCATTTGGTGCTTTGGTGTCTGAAGAGGTCTCATATAAGCTCAAAGGTGCATGACCTCTTTTCTTATTGTTTTGCCACTTCAATGCTATTTGTTACCTATGTCTCATAATTTTTTATTTTTTCTTCAGAACTTCCTGGAGTTCGGTGGGTTCTTCCAGATTCCTATCTAGATGTCAAGAACAAGGATTATGGAGGTAAATATTCATTTTTAATCTTGAATATTTATTTATTTGGTGTCTCTTTGTTTTAAGCTATTAATTCTAGAAAGCGTACTTTATTGATTTTCAGGGGAACCTTTCATTAATGGGCAAGCTGTGCCTTATGACCCAAAATACCATGAGGAATGGGTGAGAAATAATGCTAGAGCAAATGAGAGAAATAGGCGCAATGACAGGCCACGCAATTATGATAGATCAAGGAACTATGAGCGGAGAAGGGAGAACATGAATACTAGAGATAATCAGACGCCTCCTCCAAATCAGGGCATGCAGAATGTCGCTCCAAATACTGCTGGAATGCCTCCCAACAACAGGGGAGGGATGCCTCCCCACAACATGGGAGGGATGCCTCCCCACAACATGGGAGGGATGCCACCCAACAACATGGGAAGGATGCCACCCAATAATATGGGAGGAATGACACCGAATCAAGGATGGTCCGGTAAGATGCCTGGAAATGCTCCAAACTTCCAAACTGGCCCCAACTATGGAAACGCTCCTGGAAATGCGCAGAACTTCCAACCTGGTCCTGGTCCTAACTATGGAAACACACCTTACCAAGGTGCTACACCCAATGCTCAATATCACCAGAATAACTATCCTCCAAATGTTGGTGGAGGAAACATGCCTGGTGGGAACTACCAATCTTAAATCTTTGTTCTAAGATGAATTCAGAGACTATTGTAGCTTTTAGGCATTGTTGTAGATAAAGAGAATATGCATAGACTTATGGTTACTGGCTACTAAAGAATTGCTATTGAATATGTTGGGCAACTTATAACAGATTCTTTTGTTTGCATCATGTAGCACAATAAATTTTGTTGGATGTTTAGCAGGTTGATAAAATTGATGGTGCTGGGTAAATTTCTATGAGTGTCATGAACTGATTGATCTCTTTGAATGATATTTCTTTTGTTCATAGTCGCTCTTAGACCTTGCAATTCCATGTATCATATCTTTGATAGTGATTAGTGACATGTCCAATGGTCTGGTTTACTCAATAAGCGTGGCCTGTATGGTTGGATTAAGTATAAAGCTTTTCTAAGTTCAGGTTGGCTTGGCTTGGCCAAAATTATTATTGAACTTTGGACATAGTTTTGCATTGAAAAGATTTGTTAAAATTGGTCACTGAATGCGAATGATTCAATAGATTGGTCTAATTCTCATTGTATTAGTCTTTTTAATTTGTTCTCCATGGAGAATACAAGGGTCCTATCTAATCCAATGGTCCTTTAAAACTCCATTTGTATTTTCCAGTATTAATAACCCCTTGTGCCACTGCCCATAGAACAAAGTGAAAAACCTTGAAGAAAAACATTAAAAATCATGGAATAATTACCCAGAAAAACCTTGTACAATTCGTGTTTTCATTGCCTACTTGCGTAATCTAAGCAACAATTGACTTTTCCTTAAGACTTTGCCCTTTATATATGCTTATGTTTGTCCATTGCTTTGCCCATTGAAAATTTTAAAGCAAACTAAGCAATGGCCAGTAACACCGAGACAAGCGAGACCACTGCTGAGTACATAGCTGTTTCCCCCACCTTCGAGCCCCCTCTTGAGGCTGCCCTAGTTGTGCAGTCAAAGAACAAGAACAAGAACAAGAACAAGAACAAGAAGAACAGAAGATGTATGTTCTTGTGTTTCTCTAACATGCAGTTCGAGAACGAGGAAGAAAAGGCGAAGGCCTTGCCGTTTTTGAACAGTGGGGAAACCAAAGTTGGGATGGTGATGTGTTGTTCCAATTTCCAAATCGGTTCTGAGCATGAAGACGCCCCTCCCAAAATTCCCAAGTGATGTCACCATTCATGAACTGCCATTTGGTAGCATAAATTACAAATAAAAGAACTTCCAATGTTTGTAAAATAAATAAATATTGTATCATGGTGTGTAGAATCGTGTTGTTCTATCGATAGTATAGTTTTATTGTAATAAAAATTTTTTCTGTTCTTTTAGTTCTAGCTATGGTATTGTAATAAACGAATTGTGAACTGTAATTTTGTTTGATTTCAATGGAGTGATTTTGTGGTATTTTATTGTTTTGGGTAAAGTACAATAATGGTAACTGAATTACTGACTTCATTCTAGTTCGGTCATTGAACTATTAATTTTTTTTATTTAATCACTGAATCAAATTTTTTGCTCACTCTCCCGATAGCTATTAGATGAGTGATGGGAAACTGATATATGGTTTTCTTTATTGGTCTAATAACAGATTTAGCTCTCTAATATTTAGACATTCTATCAATTTAATCCTAAATATAAAATATTTAACAAATTTAGCCTTCAATATTTATACAAATTTGTCATACACCTATAACCAAATCTAGTTGCAATAATCAATCTTTTCTTCTTCTTTTTAACTGTCAAAATAATCCAATCAATAAACCCAAATCCTGCTAACAAACACAACTCATTCACGGCTGCTAGATTTTCATTGTTTCTATACCCATTATCAAAGGGTGAGCTAAAAGGACTAAAAATGATTTCTTTCTTAATATTGTTTTGTGAAATTTTTAGAGTTAGAACTAAATTGCATAAATCTTGTAAATTTTGAGGGCTAAATTTTGTTGAATTTATTAGAATTTGAATTAAAAAGGACAAATTTTGTAAAAATTGAGGGCTAAATTTGTTGAATATTTTATATTTAGGATTAAAGCGATAGAATATCTAAATATTGAAGGGTTAAATTTGTTACTAGAATAGAAAAGCCCCACTTCAGCTTTCCGTCACTTATCTAACGACAACTAACGGGAGAGTAATCAAAATATTTGATTTCGAAAAGTTAAGTAACTAAATAGAAAAATTTAATAATTCAGTGACCAAAATAGAATGAAAACAATAATTTAGAGACCATTTATGTAGTTTACCTATTATTTTTTATCCTTCGATGCTAAGTTATGGTATAAGTATTTAAAAGTAAGGCCTTGAAAGCAATCTTGAAATTGTAAAGATTATGTAAATGTATGAATAATTCTGCAATTGTGATTGGACCATAAAGAAACTTATACATCAACTTCTGTCTATGTCACTAGATGGTCCATGCAATAATTTTCTATTAAGCAAGTTCTACAATTTTCAGTAAGCAATGATGTAAATGCATTTGATAATAGCTTCAACTAAATAGGAAAATTAGATTATTATTATTATTTTTTAAAATCTACTCCTATTTTGAGATTCCATTTGAAGAGTTGAAATAAAAAATAATATGGAGACCCTAAATATATATTTAAGCTCTTATCCATTCTGCCAATTGGTAACAAACCTGAAACAATTTTGATGGTAAGTGATGATCATGCGATACAATGAAAATACAAACGTCAAAGACAGTGTCACCGTGCCCCCTAAGGAACTCGAAGCTGTTCCGGAAGTTCCGGCCCTTGATCTCACCGTTGACCACGGCTCGATGTCTGAAAAGAATGATAATAAGAACAGGAAGAGAAGTTGTTTCCTGTTATGTTTCTCAAATGTTGAGCTTGGAAATGAAGATGGCAAAAGGAAAGCCTTTTCTTTCCTTGAGAATCGTAACAGGTGCTGCGTGGCCGTATGTTTTTCCAATTTCGAAGTTGGACCGAAGATGAAAGGATGATTGCAGGGCTTATCGTGTATCCTGTTCGTAGTTCGTGTATCCATATCGTGTTTGTGTTATTATGTTGTAAGAAAATTGAATTTCCGAGTTTGGATAGTTCGTATGGATGTTTTAAATTATGCACAGGACTGAAACATACCCCAGCTAACAAGCTTGCCATTAAAATTGTCCGCAACATCAATGTAAACCTTGGACTGTTTATATGCCTTTGCAAGCTCTTGTTTCCTAAAGTTCAGATCATCCTCTAACCTGGAGATCCTCATAGCTAGATCCTTCAGCTTCTGACGTTCGATTTGACCGATGTAAGCGTAAGCGATTTTCTTCAAATGTTCCATGGCGAAATCCACCTTGAAACTGATACGTAAAGCGTCCTTGATCGCGTCCCTCCACTTCAATATCCTATCCTCGGTGATTTCCTCGAGTCGTAGATCGTTCATCTCTTTGACACTAGCGCAGAACATTATGTATACCATCTCGGTGATGCTCGGGTTCATCTTACTTGTTGCGGAAATATCGCCATAAGCACCAATGATTGTCTCGAGGGTAGGGACCAGAGAGTGTGGGAAACTATATTTCCCATGCTTTATGCGATCCCCATCTAAGCCATTGAAGTCTGAAAACTTCCCCTTGCTCTCTTCATCGGCTTCGATTTTCGTAAGTAGGTCACTAACGGGCATTTCATCGTTACAGCATGTTGCTGCTTCGGGTTTTGTCGGGTTGAGATCCGCATTAACCAGGATCATCTGTAGCAGGTTTTGAAACTCATTCATGTCCACATCCATGAGCTGAAAACATTACCAAACATTGAATTGTAAACCAAACACAGAGGAAATTGTACATGAGATTTGGATTGAATAAATACTTACGTCTTTAAGAGGAAATGCCTCAATGGCGGGGTTCGTTCTTGGATTGATTGCGGCAAGCTCCAATGACAAGAACTGCAACTGCAACATAAGTAGGTATATATAAATGTAAAATATATACAGTTATGTTATTATAAATGTTGAGGGACTCGAGTTTCTTTCCGGAGAAATCTTCACATATTGTCTATTTAGAGCTGATCGGCCCTTAATGGGCTGGTATTGTACTCAAGTTGAGTCGGAGTATGTGGAGTGAGAATGCCTTGTTGGATTGGTCGTACGTAATGTACGGGCCACCTAATAAGAGGATGTAAGCACCTCGTGCTAGATAGAGTTTGAACCCCTAATTTGTACCATCTTTTCCCTCAAATGATCTATATCCTATATAGGTCAAGAATTGAAACCTTACCGAGCACAAGACACTCACATCCCTTCAGTAGGTGGCCCGTGCATTAGGCACGGCCCGATCTAATGTGGCACTCCTACTTTGCATACCCCGCCTCAAGCTCGAGCTCTCAACAGAGTTGGAAGACAAAATCCCAGTTTGACCCGGAGACAATACTGACCTATCAAAGGCTCCAACTCAGGACAGATAATACTTAAAAGACTTCTCCTGTCCGAACTCCCCTCAACAAATAAACAAACAGAAGGATCCACACCTCGATCTCACGTTGCAGTGATTGAATGTAACTAAAAATCTCATCAAGCAAAAGCGCCCCCTGAACCTGAATCCAGAAGTGGCTTATATTATGCCATAAGTACTGAAAATATTCGTATCCATTAGCATACCTTATTGCAAGCAGGGATCAGATCCTTAAGAATTTTGGTACTTTCACTTATTTGTTCTCTCATAGCCTGCCAATAACAAGGTTCAGATCAGTGGAAACATATTCAAAGCCTGCAACTAGGTCACAAGTTTGCAAAAACTCCATGAATTATATATCAAATTACCCTGTGACCATCAGTGGCTTGAGCTCTTCTTGCTCCTAAATTGCTGTAATCTTGTTTAGCCTTTTGCTCCATTGGCTTGCCTGAACCTGAACTAGGTTCTGCTTCAGCTTTAGAATCACCATAGGAGAGCAGCAATTCCAGTTTTGATTTTAACAGTCTATTCTCAGCAATCAACCCTTCATTTTCCTCTGTCAAATGCTTGTTCTCCGCTGACAGTTCATCTGCTGTTATCTGCACTAAGACATGTTGACATCAAAGAAGACGCATCTCCAGCAGACCATGGCAATCCTTAAAGTTCTTTTAGTGTTACATAAAATTTGACAAACTTTGTTATGTTTTATATATATGTTTACCTTGCGCTTTTGCCTATACCTGTAATCACTTAGTCTTTTGTTTTCTCTTTTCTGAGCTAAACTAAGTTTAGGTCTTCCCCCTTCAGATTTCGTTCGGTATGAACCTTCGGATGTTCCTACTTGATTCAACTGGTCTTGATCTGTTAAAGACTGAGTGAGTCCACCATTTACAGCAGAGATCTCAGTTTTGTCCTCCACGAAACCAACCAGCTCCATCCATTGACCATCAACTGGTTTCTTTAAAGTGAAAAATGAACTGGACCCATCTGATGAATAACCCTCCATGCTCACCAGATAAAACTCTTTAATTTTGATTTTGTAGCCAACAAAACACAAAGACCAATGATGTTTAAGCTAAGCCCATCCCATTCATATATGAAACAATGTTCGGAAACAACAAGGTTTGTATTTCCTTTGTTTTCTTACATCTTTCCTTCAAGATTGTCGTCAGAATAACTTGTCACCTATTTCAATCATTCTTATAAGAATCTACTTAGAAATTGATTTGAACACTATTATTGTTTGACGGAGAATGCTAAATGTCTGTGTTATATTGAGTAAAAATATTTAATTTGAATACAAGGATAGATAATTCAGGATTTAACAAATGTGAAATGCTACAACTTCAATGGTTTTTGTTTGAGCAGGTTTGTAAGACTTATAGAACCTTTTCTTTTGATATACAATTCTGAGACATGCTTATGAATTTCAAAACAATCATTTGAGGTAACAATCAGTATATGAATCTAATAAAATATCATCAAAAAATCCCTGTCTACGGTACCCGAATTAAGAAAAAAGTAGGATACAAGCATACATCCGGTATGAGTATCTATGTAGACCAGATGTGTCACATAAGGATAATTTGAAGAAAACAAAGATTCCAAGTAAGTTTCTATAAGCTGCAAAATGTGACAGTAGTACAGAGACTACGTAGATTGGTGTGATATAAACACAAACTATATGGTAGATCTCTCAATCCTTTTTAGGACTTTTTCCCATCATCCTTGTATCCTGTTCCCAGTCTCAATTCTAAAGCCAGTCCAATTGTTTTCAGCTTTCTTCACTGCTTGGGCATTTGATTTTGCTCAATGTGCCTCAAACCAAATTAACAAACCATAAGGGAACAAGGCCCCAATATTTGAGCCACCACCAACGATGTTTAGGTGGGTAGTTTGAGCATCAATAGCTGATAAAGAAAGCCTTTTGGTGAAGCTCATTGGAGTTTGGAGTTGCATTTCATCAAACAGATAAAAATAGAAGTGGCGGTTTCGATGCTGATACAGGATATGCTTGGGGGAAAATCCAAGTGTTCTCATTTGGGTCAGTCCAAAAATTTAAGGGGTAAAGTCGATAACAATGGCGAGTATTACTTGAACAAATAAGAATACCATACAGAAAGATTGTGTCAACCTTTTGGAGGAGCAAGATATCAGGTAAAATGGTATACCAGTTTCATATGATGGGATTTTTCTGCAGTATAAGTGTCAAGAATGGTATCTCATTTTCAGCCATGCATAATTCTATTGGAAGAAGACCAAGGAAATAAACCTGTGCTGACAGGAACTCCAATGAAGTTCTCAACAGCATCGATACTCATCTTGAACTCCTCATATATCTCAGCACGTTTCTTCTTCCAGTCATTCACCTCAGCCTCTAATGTTGAGATCTTTGAATCAATTTCATGGAGCAATTTGCACCCTGGTTGACCAAAGTAAGCACAGACAACTTTCTTCAAATGCTCCATGGCAAATGCCACATTGAAACCAAGGCGTAAAGCATCCTTGATCACATCTCTCCACTTCAGCAATATGTCCTCAGTAACTTCCTCAAGCCGTAGATGTTCCATCTCTCTGATCACAGCACAAAATAAAACATAGACTGTGGCAGAAACACTGGGACTTACTAGACTTGTTGCAGAAATATCACCATAGACACTGTTTATTCTCTCAACAGTTGGAATCAGAGACAATGGGAAACTGAATCTCCCAAATCTTCTCTGCTCCCCCTCTAAGCCTGTGAAATCTGAGAGGTCTACATTGCTCGCAACTTCTGTATGAAGTTCCATAAGGAACTTAGGCAACTTGATCTTAGCCACTTCAGCAGAACATGAACCACTCTGAGCACTCTCTTGATGTTCAGTAGCAGGCTCATTGACAGCAGCTCTTGCATTTGGAGTCCTCTCTTTATTATTTGTAAGATTCTGACTGATAGCCACACCTCCATCATTTGAACTAATCTTCTGCTGATCTTGGATGCGTTGATGCTTTTGGATACTACTGGACTGAAACAATATGTTGGGAGGTAAAAAAAACTCATGATAACAGAAAAAGAAGCTTACACAAAAGTCGATTTGGTTTGAGACAATTAAGATGACTTTATTGAACATTCTATTTTCTTCCCAGTAATTGAGGAGTGTAAAAATTTAGACATGCAAGGTTACTCATGCTCAAACCAAATAAATGAATAGCATATGCTAATACAGTCAGAAAGATTTTAAAGAACTGTCGTAAATGGTCTAACAGGGAAAAAAAGATAGAGAGATAAAAGAGTTTGTTGGGAGAGAAGAGAGATATAAGAGTTTGTTGGGATAGAAAAGGCTGGGGAGGGGGGATTCTTTTTGTCAAAAGATTGAGTGCAGGTATACTGCCAAGCCAATGTTCAAGCCCATAAACACCACTATTACCGCAACATGTTAAATCTATGGAATATCATTTTTACCGTTTACATAAATTCTTATTTGATTGAGACGATAGAACATACAATGACATAAGCATTCCAAATTTGACCAATCAAAGTGCAAAAGGATATTGAAAGAGTAAGACAAAATTTAAAGGAATCTTGCTATGCATGGCATTTATTCTGTCAAAGATGAGACTATGCAAAATAACACTTAAGTTTTTGACATCGTTCTAAGATAATAAAACTGAGAAGAGATTATTGTGACTCCGTATGCTAAAACTCATCAGAAGCAAACGGTTGTTACCTTTGAGACCTCTTCTGTTTGATCATCATGCCACTGGCTGGTTGCTTGAGAAAAACAACATTCTACCTTATCTAGATCTAGGGCTAGAAGACTCTGATTGGTACGCAGCTGTGAAAGCTCCTCTTCGTACCGTCTTATCTCATCCTTCAGCCTCTCCATTTCCATCTGCAAAATAAAAAGCAACATCAACGAATAATGTATTTGACAGCCAAGCTTCTTTTAATCTTGTGCAAAGTTAAAATTTTAACCTCATGATCACTAGTCATTAATATCTTTGTTTCAATCGCAACACCTCCATATTCTCAGCAATATACCATAAAGATGAGCTATAGATAAGCGTTTTCAATACTACTTACAGAAGACACTAAGAAGAAAGGTGTGACATGCACAGGCATAGATATTAGTTACTATGAACAGACAGTTTTCTTCTCATAACTTCATAGTATGTACCTTTTGCAAATGAAATTTTTTTCTATTCAAGCAGCATGAACAAAAGAGATGAACTTTATACAATTGAATTTTTAATAGATACCTCAATTGTCAGTTCAAAAATTTCAAGTTTTATAAAATTGTCTTTTAAACTTGAAGGAGGTAATCCTAACTTTCTCCCATAAACAATGGGAAGAATGATAAAAGGAAGACACGCAAATTCTTTACCTTCTTCCTCTCTATGTACCGCCGATCCGCAAGCACTTTTCTTTCCATAACACTAAATCTACGTTTGAGAAATCTTCTGTTGTTATCGGCTAAACATTTAGATGTTCCTGATTCAACCAATTGGGGTTCAACACTTGTAATGAGCTCAGTCTTCAAATACTTCGACTGATCAGCTTCATTATTCTTAAATGGACTGGTAACCTCAGACGGAGAAAGGTCCATGTTTCCGTGAAACAGTATCTGCCTGATTAAATTGCAAATAATTCTGAGGAAAATGAAAACAGTAACCAAATTAAAAGATCAAAACAATCAGAAGAAAAGATTCTTTCTTTAGCCGGTAAACAATCATTAATTCCGAATTTAACCTACCAGTCATAGACAGATCTATATGACCAAAAGTCAACTCTTCCAATCAAACAAAGAGATGAATTAATGAGAAAATCCGCTTCAGTATTGACAGGATCCGCCCTTCTTTCTTTTCCTTGAAACCTGAAAATTTCAGCATAACATAGTTATAATTACTTATAAAACTCGGCGAGGTTGTGAGCGAAACTGAACGGAGTCGATGATGGAACTTCGATTTGGTTGCAAAGTGATGAAAGTTAAGCGTAAAATAGAAGAATTTCCAGATTTCTATGACCTAGGATTAAAGGAAGGGATGGAATTGTTACAAAGCTGATCCCACCTACTCATAACATTTTGGCTTTTTTTCTTTTGGGCAAACTACACCCAAGATCACTGTATTATTTATAAGTTTTTATTTTGTCACTTAATCTCAAAAAATTTCAAAGTAGTTAATGTATTATTCAAAAGTTTTTATTAAAATCCCTGAACTATCGAATCGGTTTGAAAACAATGAAATAGTACCCACCACGAGACCATTTATACCTATATTTTGTACGAGGTGGACTAAATGAACTAGAAACTAAAAGATAATTTTTGTCAAAAGATAATACCAAATTAATTAATTAAGAGAGGAGATTAATATCTCATGTCTACAATATAATACTTTTGTCATTGGTCACAAGATTAACGGGATTATTATTATTATCACATAATAATACTAATAAATTATTATTTTAATATCAAATTAATAATATAATTAATAATGAATGGTATTTTCAAAACATTTTTTTTAAAGTAGTGCTTTTATATAGTATAGATGAATTCTAAAACTATAAGAGAAGCAAGAAAAATGTATAATTTGGACCTATAATTTTATAAAAAAATTATTTTAGCTCTTCATTTAACTTTTTATTTTTTTAACTTTTAAACTTGTGTTTCTTGTTAAATTATCCCAAATGAAAGGTAAAGTTAACTTTTTTTTTAACTTTGTTGACGTGACGTACATTTGAATTGTCATGTGGATGACACGTCAACATTTAGTTAATTTTTTAAAATTCTAAAAATTTAAAAAAAGTTATAAAATTTATAATTTTTTATAATACTTTAAAAATTATTTAACTATTGACATATCATCCACGTGATGCCAAGTAAACAAAGTTAACAAATGTTAATTTTTCTATCCATTTTAGAATTTGACACAAAAAAAATAAATTTAAAGACTAAAGAAAATAAAAAATAAAATAAAAGGCTAAAATGATTTTTTTTATGTTAAAGGGCAAAAAAATAATTATGTCCAAAGAAAAAGGACATTTGAACAGGGTTCGCCTGATTCAAAAGGAAAAAGTTCAAGCTAGACCCATTTTCGAGCCAACCCAACTTACCAAAAAGTTCATTTTACCATTTAAAAATAAGTAAAATATTAAAAATTTAATTATATTTTATATTTTTATAATTAAATCTAAATATAAAATTAACGGTAATTATTATCTTTAGAATTTTATGATTTAAAAAGTATGATTATAATTTTAAAATAAATTATGAGTTTTAATATTTTATTTATAATTTTCTAATGTTTATAATTTCTTTTAATTTTATTAAAATTATTGGTAAAAAAAATTCTAACAGTATCATAAAGATATTTTAATTATAGTTTATGTGTCAAATTAGTTATTGAATTAACTTATTATGTCATCATTTAGGGGAAATGGAAATTAAAAGACTAATAAAGAAAATGTAATAACTTAATAACATTAATGACTATTATATAACATTCAAAAATTAGATGATTAAAATATAACTTTAAACAAAATTTAAGTACTATTATTATATTTTAACCTACGATAAATATGAATTAAAATGATTGAATTTGTAAAATCCTTTCTCAGTGCATAATAATTAATTAAAAATTAGAGTAAATTACACCAACAGTCACTTAACTTTGAGATAGCTAACAAAACAGTCAACTAGGTTTCATTTCAGTCACTCAACTTTTGAAAAATAACAAAACAGTCACTAACGTTATAAAAAAGTTACAAAACAGTCATTGATTAACAGTTTTCGTTAGTGTTTTAACAGAACTGCTGATGTGGCAAGTTAACTAATTGATGTGGCCAGTTAACTTGCCACGTAGGATGTCCACATCAGAAATTAAAAAAAAAAACCTAAAAAACCCTTAACAGAGAAGAAGAAGAAACAACAGCAGAAGAAGACTATAAAAAAAAGTCTTATTTGCCTATTTTGTCAGGGTCTGGTTCTTTGCCATTGAAACACCATGTCTTTGTTCTTTTTCTTCTTCTTCTTGGCTCTCTACCTCTGTGACTCTGTAACCTTCTGCCATTTTTGGCGAAGTCTTATGATTTTTCCAGATTGGGATGTGGTTTACTGTTCGAATCCCATGTGACCAGAAGGCGGCTACAAAAGTACTTTGGGGCGCCTTTTCTTCAAGACCAATGACATGGTTCAGGCTGTTGAAACTCCTGACTCTGTACGAAACAAAGTCTCCTTATCTGTTTTTGGGTTTCTTGATAGAGAGGTCTCCTTGAAAGGTAAGGTCACTCCCACCCTACGTTAACCTCACTAGTCATCACTTGATATAAGGTCGGCATGTTTATCTTTAACTGGTAGTACCATGTTGCCACATTGTAATTTTATGACTAATAACCAAAATTGACTTATGGGTTGGTTCATGCATTAGCACCTAGAATCCAATTTATTCATCTTTTCTGTGAAACTCAATTAATGTGATGTGAGATTGTGGATGTCATCTCCACTGATACATGTTCCTTCATGCATTGTGTAGGAAAGCTGAAGGTCTTGGATCATCAATGGATTCAAGTTATTTTTGAGCCATCTGAATTCTTTATACTGAACTCTTTCATGCATAATTTGTTGTCCATTGTATCTATTTCAGTACAATCATTGGTTTATTTTATGGAAGGAAGGCTCATGTTTCTTTTCTCTGAATTTTCATGTTCGAATCTCAAATATAAGGTACAATTATCAAGTGGCGAACGTTACCCTGTACCAGACAAATCAACTCCAGTTTACATCACTGTCGGAGATGGTGGAAATCAAGAAGGTCTAGCTGGAAGGTTAGTTTGATGGCATATTGCAACAAATACAAGAATGATATTTAGCTACGTGTTTACAGTTAATCTGTTACAAACTAAATACCTGGCTAAATTAAGCAAATGGTTTTTTGATTCTACTGATTTTTAGATCCCCAACCAGAGTATTTTGCATTCCGAGAAGCTAGTTATGGTCATTTGACACTGGAAATCCAAAATAGGACCCATGCATTCTACCATTGGAACAACAATAATGATGGGAAAAAAGTGGCAACTAACTCATTTGTATTTCACAATCAGTACTGGTGAGTACAATCAACCTTAATCTGCATAAGATTGTATGTTAAATGAGGAAGCATCAAAGTCTACAGTGAAACAACTAATGATATGTGACAGCCCTAATTTGGCCCTAGTCGGAAAGTGGTTTCGGGATCACAAAACCGAGTCACAAAAATAATTAGATGTTATATTTTGTGTTTGTTTCATGTGAAAGTGCATGTGTGAAAATTTCATGCTTTGATTTTGTCAATTGTGAGTGAAATTATGAAATAGGACTTATGTGAAAATTTCTGAAAATGCTATAGGCTAATTTGTAGTGGTCAAATAATTTGTAGAGCAAAATAGGAGGATTTGCATGTCAAACCTCCCATTTTATGTGTAGTGGCCGACCATCATGTTGGTGATAGACAACATGTGCACTTGATAATAATAAATTAAGACATGAAGTTATGGTACTAATTGATATGTGTCATTTTATGTTATAAATAAAGAGTAATAAAATAACAAAAGGAAGTGAAGGACAAAGTTTTGTTCATCTTTGTTCATCATAGCCGAAAATAGGAGAGCAAGAGAGGAGAAAGCTCTTGACAAATTCGGTCACTAGAGGGAAGAAGGTGCAAGGTAAGTTCATGGTAGTTTGCTTCTATCTTGATGTTCATGAGTTCTTCTTGATTCTACCTTAACTCATGAAGCATATTTTGATTTTTTTGTTGTGTTGTGAGCATTCGGTCATGAATTAAAATGAGGGAAATGGTTGTTGTTTCATGTTCTTTTGATGAAAAATGGAAGATAGGTGAAGTTGAGCCAAGCAAATGAGCATGCATGTGCCTTAGATGCTAATGGGGAAAATCGGCATAACATGTTGTGTGTAATGTGAACTTGGATAATATTGAGTAATGTTTGTTCTTTAAAATGATGAAATAGAGTTTATGCTTAAGTGAAATCATAGGTATGTGATGATTGATTTGTGATATGCATGTTTAAATAACATGCATGCAAGGTATGTGTGAAAGAGTGATTTGGTAACAAATCTGCTTGGGACAGCAACAGTAATGTGATTTTGGAAAATCACCATAAATTGTGGGAGATGAGTTAGAAGCATAATAAATTATGTAATTAAATCTTAATGAGTCTAGTTTCTTATAAAAGAAACCGTGTAAGCAAAAGAATTTCCGATAATGAGATATTTGAAGTGATGTGGGACAGGGTCAAAATGACTTCTAGATCCTCTGTTCTGTTTTTATAAAATCATTATAAATTGTAAAAAAATTGTTATAAGATAAAGTTTATATGCTTAGACTCCTTAATGAGTCTAGTTTCAAATGAAATAAACGAGAACATATTTTGAATTCTGTACAATGAGAAATTCAATTCGTAGTGAAGAGTAGTCAGATTAGTCAAATAGTGAAACAAGGGAAACTTTAAGAAAAATCTGGTATTGATTGGCCAAACCAAAAATTCTGAAATTTTTATGGATGAAAGATATATGAGTATATTTTCAGGGAAAATTAACGGAAATTGATTTGGGGTTCCGTAACTCCAGTTATAAATGATTTAGTGACTGTTGCTCAGGAAGACAGCTTACAGTGAAATTTTGATTATGTGGTAAACATTGACAAAAATTTGTTAATGAGTTGCTTATTGATTTCTTATAAGCTTACTATGATCTGTAGGTGTGGAAGTCGAATATATATATAATATATTTTGAAAGTGATGCTTGAATAGTCAAATAATGACTAAGTTTAAAATTGTTGAATTTAAGCTCAAGAGCATAGAGGGACAAATTCGGATAAGGGAAAAGAGAAAGTAATCGAATAGCCGTTGTAATTGTTCGGCAACATTCGAGGTAAGTTCTTAAGTGTTTAAGCTTGATTCCTTTTTATATGCCTAAGAGTTAAATTAATATGGCAAAGAGAATGTAAATTTTATTTAGTTAATGTGCCGAATATGTAATGATTTAAGGCTATAAGCCGATTATGGCTATTATGCTTAAGTTGAATTGGATTTGGAAATTTGATGCACTAAATGAGTATTACAATGAATAAACTATGCCGTATATGTGCTGGTAGAGATATTACGATATGTGGATTCGTTCCGTAAAGTAAATTATTCAGGTATGAACAACCTAATTAAGTACATGTGAATTAAATGAATTTGATGATTGATGTGAATCGAACATATAAGAAATGGTTTCATGTTTATGTTCAACTATGAGACCTTGTGTTAAATCGACAATCGATTTCGTTCAATACATTAAGTTGGTCAGGTATACGATATGTACTTATGCATGTTAAATCGATTGGAATTGAATTATGAATGTGAATTGAGAAGCATAGGTGAAAATGCCTATGTCATATAGGTGAGTAAGGGTAAAACCATCGTAAATTATCGATAAGGATGGGCTATGTGTGGAACCATCTTATAATTGCTAATTTGAATGGTTGCGTGCGAATCAGTGAGCAAGATGTATTGTATTGAGATGATGCTTCAGTGAAAATATACATATGTTCTTTGTGTTGAATGAACATTAAATTTAAGTTATGAGCCGTATGTGACTAGCATATCTAGTCGAATTTGATACTATTAACTGATGTACTAAGATATGTGTTCCAATGTGAAATTAAACCCTAAGTGGTTGAAATGATGAAAATCTTTGTTCATAGATATGTGTTTCAGTTATACATGATTAAAGTATAAGTTATGAAAGTGGGAAAAAACAGGTGAATTGTTTATTGAAATACGATATCCGGGTTAAATCCCGCAGGCTTCGTGCTGGTAATATATCCGGGTTAAATCCCGCAGGCTTCGTGCTGGTATTATATCTGGGTTAAATCCCGCAAGCCTAGTGCTGGTATTATATTCGGGCCTTTGAGCCTAACAGACTATTATGACAGTGAGACATTATTCGGGCCTTTCGAGCCTAGCAAGCTATAATGTCGGTGAAATGATATCGGGCCTCGAGCCTAGCAAGCGAAATGCCGTTGAATGAATAAAAGTCTAAGGTTAAGGCACCTCGTATTAGTTTGACAAATGAATACATTCAATACGTTAAGTGGGCTAGGTATGCACTATGTACTCATATGTGAGTTCGATTTGAATGGAATCACGAGTGTATAATGTAATACATATGTGAATAAATGTTATAACTATATCTATGACCATGATACATTCGATCAAGGTGTGAAAGTATTTGATTTATTTATGTTATATGAATTCAGATTAAATGTTATAAGAATGCTGAATGTGCATTATGTGCTTGTGTATATTCGGCCAAATGGTAATATACCTAGAAAATGGCCTTTTGAGAAATAGAATAATCGAAGTATAATTGCATTTAATTGTTTGCACAGCTTAAAACTTACTAAGCTTATGAAAGCTTACTCCGTTTGTTATATTCTCTGTTTTATAGATTGTTGGCTCCAGTTACTTGCTCGGGTTGGAGTTCGCCGGAAATATTATCACACTGTCGAGCTCACGCTATTGGTGTAAGTAAATCTTAGTATTTCGAGTCTATGGCATGTATAAGGTTTTAATGTTGAGTATATGATATTATAATTTAGCCAAAGGTGGTGGCTTGTATTGATAAAGTGTTTTGGCCATGTAAATAGGCCTATGTTGGCTAGTAATGTTTTGGGCCTCGTAAGCCCATATATGGACAGATTACATGTGAAAAGAAAAGTTTTAAATTGATTGAAATTTTTCGACACGGTTTTTGTGTGATTGACTGAGTTTAAGTTGGGTAACACCTCGAACCCTGTTCCGGCGAGGGATACGGGCGAGGGGTGTTACATGATAATTTCCAATAATTTTGCTGAAATTACCCCAATGCACGAAGCATTTTTAGAGTGTTTGAATGATATTATTAGCAAACTTTTTAGAACAAAATATGCAGTGAGTGGTATATGTTGTAGGAGAATGTGATATCCCGAATTAGGGCCTAAATGGAATAGTGATTTTGAAACCACAATTCTGAAGTAGAAAAATTTATTCCGATTAATTTTTGTAATTTATTGAGTGATTAGATGCATGTGTTAGAATATTGATAGAAAATTTCATGAATTGCATGTCTAATTTGCCTATTAGGACTTAATTGCAAAAGTTGATAAATATGAGTTTTAGATGTTAAAGGATTTAATTGAAGAGCATAATTGAAGTAGAGGTCCTTAAATGGTAATTATACCGTTAGGTTTTCATGGACAAAAATGGACATACATGGTAGAAATAACCAAAGTTTTTAATGAATGGTATTTTAGTCATTTGGTAATTAAAAGATTAAAAAAAGGAAAAAGATGGCAAAATATGTCCATCTTCTTCATTAGGACGAAATTTCAAGGGTTCTCCATAGCTAGGGTTTATTTCAAGCTTCCAAGCTCCATAGTAAGTGATTCTCAGCCCCGTTTTTAATGTTCTTTACGTTTTTTGAGTCCCGGTAACTTGATTTAGCTTATTCTAGCAATAATTTAACCTAGGGTTTATATTTGGAAAAATACCCATAGGTGAAATATGTTTATTTTGATGTTTTATGGTAGAATATGAAGCTTGAAATTGTGTTAAACAACTTTTGCTAAACGATTTTACGTGAAAACGAGTAAAATGACATAATCGGTAAAAATACCTAATGTTTATAACTACATGTTAGAGTGAGAATTTGATGTTTCCATAGAAGGGAAAAATGATCATAATTTCATAAAACATAAGAATTTTGGAAAAAAATTTTAATTTTCGAGCTTTGGGGCAAAAGTGTAAATATGCAAAAATTTAGGGGTAAAATCATAATTTTACAAAATTTAGAGTTAAGGACTATTTTGATAAATGTGAGTATTAAATCAGCTAAATATGTTATTTTAGACCAAGAAAGACGTGGAATAGACCTTGATCGGGAAACGGAAAAAGTTCAGGATTAATAGATTTTTGTACACGAACAAGTATCAAGGTAAGTTCATGTAACTTGAATTATATTCTTAAATGCTTGAAATGTATGTTATTGATGTGAATATGATTTGAATGTTCATTGTATGAAAATTGATGAAACATTGATATATTTGATAAAAAGGGGAAGAAATCTCGGTTGAATGAAAGGAAATTTCGATGGATCTCTGAAAAGGAATTGACGGTAAAAAGGATCTAGCCCGGACGAGTGATCCTATCCTGATATAGCCCTCCCGAAGAATATGTGTAAAATGGATTTAGCCCGGACGGGTAATCCGAATTAGGGTCTGAATTTAGCCTGGACTGGTAATTCAGATCCAAGCTCATTAGAGTAATTGTCATTACAGGGGATTTAGCCTGGACTGGTAATCCCGACAATACTCTATGAGTTTATATTACAGGGGATTTAGCCTGGACTGGTAATCCCGCTGTAAGGATGAGGTTCACGGGAGTGTGCTCTCTGAAATGGAAATGTGTGCACATGTATATGAATTGACGGACTCGGAAATTGTACACTAAAAGTGTACCTCTGAAAATCCATCGAAAATTCCAAGTAATTCAACGGGATAAATATGGAAAAATAATAAGGGAATGGAAATCATGGTATTGATGAATTTATCAATCATGGTATATATTATTGGTACATGGAAATTGTTGTACTAACTTGAATGTTGAGTTTGTGCATGTTAGGGTAATAATGCATTGAATGGATATAGGAATGTTTATTGTATTGTATTGAAAATATTAGGTAAGTATAATTCTTGTTATATGAGCTTACTAAGCACAAAGTGCTTACCCTGTTTCATTTTCCCCTGTTTTGTAGTGTTAAGAGCTCGGAGGTCGGATTTGGTCGGAGACACATCACACTATCAACCTCAGGATTTCGGTATATAAAGAAACTTTATTTTGGAAATAAATGGCGTGTATAAGCTAATAAAGTAAATGACTCTGTGAAATGAATGTAAGGTCAGCCATTAGTATGACTGACAAATCTTGGTTTTGGTATGTGATGAGGTTATCTTATAAATATGCATTAATCTATCTTGAAAATATGTTGAATTGGATTGGTTGATGTGGATTGGTCTCAGTTTAAAATTGCAGGGAAGGTTAAATATCTGTAAAGGGATTAAATTAAGTTTTCAAAAAAAAATTAAAATTAATTCTTAAACTTCGAAAATGCCTCGTACACTGTTCCGGCAACGAATACGGGTAGGTGTGTTACAAAGAATTGATTCACTTGAAGATATGGTTGTGTTTCGTTGAAGGTCAAGCAATTTGAGATGAAGGAAACCAAAGAGGCATCATTTGAGTAGCGTGCTTAAGTGTACTGCTTCTTATTGAGAAGATGAACTTTCGACTAAAGCATTTCATCTTTGGTACAGATTTGGTTGATTAAATTTCAATAAGAAGATGAAAATGCCAAAATTAATCAAATCGAGTAAGCAAAGATACAAATTCCTTAGCATGAAGCTTCCCTTTGGTGTATCTTTTTCTTCGAAATCATGCTCTTTTTTGGCTAAACCACAAGACCCCGCCAATAATGGCGGAAGGTTACAGAGTTACAGAGGAAGAGAGCCGAGAAGAAGAAGAAGAAGAGCAAAGACATGGTATTTCAATGGCAAAGAATCAGACCCCGACAAATTAGGCAAATAAGACTTTTTTTTACAGATTTTTTTTTTACAGTCTTCTTCTACTGCTGCTTCTTCTTCTTCTTCTCTGTTAAGGGTTTTTTTAGGTTTTTTTTTTCAATTTCTGATGTGAACATCCTACATGGCAAGTTAACTGGCCACATTAGCTAGTTAACTTGCCACATCAACAGTTCTGTTAAAACACTAACGGAAACTGTTAATCAGTGACTGTTTTGTCATTTTTTTATAACGTTAGTGATTGTTTTGTTATTTTTCAAAAGTTGAGTGACTGAAATAAAAACTAGGTGACTATTTTGTTAGCTACCTCAAAGTTAATTGACTGTTGGTATAATTTATCCTAAAAATTATGCTTATACAATCTATTTGGATTACATAAACAGACCTGAACTGACAGACTTGCCATTGAACTTGTCCATAGCATCCTTGTATACCTTGGACTGTTCGCACTCTTTAGCATGGTCTTGTTTCAAAGCATTCAAGGAAGCCTCTAAGTTCGATATCTTTTCTTCCATCTCATCGACCCATTGGCAATGAATTTGGCCAACAAAAGCGGGAATAATCTTGTACTTCAAATGATCCATCGCAAATCCCACATCGAATTTTATCCCTAAAGCTGCCTTGATCGTGTCGCTCCACTTAAATATAAAATTCTCAGTAACTTTGTGAAGTTGTAGATCATCCATTTCCTTAATTGTCGCACAAAAGAGAATATACATCGTCTCGTCCACGCATTGGGGCATAGTGCTGTTCTTCGAAACATCACCATACATGTTGGTGATATTCTCGACGGTGCTTTTCAGAGATTTTGGGAAACTATATTCTCCAACTGCTACGCGCTCGTCAATGTCTAAACCTGGGAAGTCTGAGTATGTAACTTTGCTCTTCCTCTTTTCGCCGATTCTTTTGAGAATTCTAGCCATAAGAGCACGAGAATTGTCTTGTTTTTCTGTAGGATTTGAACTGCTGGCAGTGCCTCCTCCATGACTGCTTGAGTATGTCCACGGTGGATCCTGAACGTCATTGCTGAATCGCGAACCATTGAGCTGGAATTAAGTGGGGAAAACGAAAGTCAGGGTTCTAGAATTAGAAGCGTAACCAATGCATGGTTTTGTTTGAGATGAAATTGAAGCTATCTTTTGTCTTGAGTTTAAACTTATCAGACCGAAGTATAGAGAAGAACTCAAAGAATGAGACATAGCAAAATGCAGGAAACAAAAACATACATTTGATTAACTAGTAGCAGTGTGGGTAGAAATGAATATGAGTACTTGATAACTAACTATTGTTAGGAAGCCTTGAAGAGCTACCTGCTGCTGGGCTGAACAATCTGAATGAAGATGCTGCTGGAAAGTTAACGGAGTCTGCTCATTCGATTGCTGGCAACTGGTTGACCCTTGTAGAAGTTGTACCTCGTCAACCAAACAGTCCCTTTGCATTCGTAACGCACTTATCTGCACTCAGTAATGCAAAATCAAAGCAAAGATAGACATGGAAACAAATATTTCTATGTTACTATGAAATAAGTACATATCCATACTCTTGTAACAAATATATTCACTGTTATTCATCAGGAAATCAAGGTCTAAAGCTTATATGGCTCATATTAAAAGACCAGTAGAACATGATCCAAATGAACTATATGTTAAACATATGTTTTCACACCATTATCTGAAAGATTTACATTCAATTCATCATGATAATCGATTTTATAAGATTAGTATTTTGGCCCAAACATGAGTTCGGATTACATGCAGATAAAGATACTATAAATGCCCTCAAAATTATTTAAAAATATATGGCCCATACCTCAGGGTCCTGATCAAACTCTTCTGAGTCTTCTCCATGGTGGCTCTACAAATTAAGATAATCAAGGAAATGATGAGCTGGAAGTTCCCTTTAGTAACCATCAATAACCATCAAAGAAGTTATAAATACATTAAGAAGTTGTGAGAAACTAGAGCATTAGGATGTTTTTCTTCAAGCCAGTCTTTTTAGTCCAAAATCATATTTTTACTGCAGCATGGCAAATGTAATTGAAGTAAAGATCAGATAGAAGCAAAACTTCGATATATACTGGCCTAGTAATAGGTAAAGAAAAGTTGAGGGTTGAATACAATCATATGGAAATGACCAAAGATAAGAAAGAAAATCAATTCATCTGTCCCTAAAGTAACAAAAACTCGGTAAATATGATTGAGAGTTTGACTTTGAACACTAACTCTTGGGAAGCCTGCTGCAGGGGCCGAAAAACTTGGATGGTGAATTTGTTGGGCATCTAATTGTCCCATTTGTCCTGGGATTTGCGCATTTGGTTGCATCTTATTGATTACGTCAGATAACGATTGCTTCTCGGCAGCCAAAATGACATTTTTCCTTTTCAAGTTTTCATTCTCAGCATAAGTTTCTATCTGCAAAATCCAAGCAATGTTTAATGGTCACCTAGGTTCTTTCATTTGGATACTTTTAAATCCATTGCTTGTTGTGATTGACATGCACATCAGATCCCATAAAAAAAATGGCCGCATATCAGATTGAAGAGATTGATTTACCTTGTGTTGCTTTGTTTTCTCCCTATATTTCCGACATGATTCTATTCTTCTCTCTCGTTTTTCTTCCTCATTAGCTGCTTTGGGACGTCGAGTTCTTTTTTGTTGTGAATCTTGAGATGAGTATCCGTGATTCAATTGAGGTTGGCTTGTTGGTTGAGGATACACCAAGCTGTCACTCTGCACTGAGTTCGTTAGATCTGCTTGACTCTGACCTGGTACATTCGATCGAAATTGCCCAGTATGCTGAGAGTTCGAGTGATGAATCAGAGTCTGGTTCTGACGTGTTTCATTCAATTGAGGTTGACTTGTTGGTTGAGGATGCACAAAGCTGTCACTCGGCACTGAATTCGTTAGATCTGTTTGACTCTGACGTGCTACATTCGAATGAAATTGCCCAGTATGGTGAGAGTTCGAGTGATGAATCAGAGTCTGGTTCTGACGTGTTTCATTCAATTGAGGTTGGCTTGTTGGTTGAGGATGCACCAAGCTGTCACTCGGCACTGAGTTCGTTAGATCTGTTTGACCTGCTACATTCGATTGAAATTTCCCAGTATGGTGAGAGTTTGAGTGATGAATCAGAGTCTGGTTCTGACGTCTTTCATTCAATTGAGGTTGGCTTGTTGGTTGAGGATGCACCAAGCTGTCACTCGGCACAGAATTTGTTAGATCTGTTTGACTCTGACCTACTACATTCGATTGAAATTGCCCAGTATGCTGAGAGTTTAACTGATGAATCAGAGTCTGGTTCTGACGTGTTTCATTCAATTGAGGTTGGCTTGTTGGTTGAGGATGTTCCCAAAAGGTATTATCCACTGAGTGCAACAGATCAGTTAGACGCTGACCTGCTAAATTCAATTGACATGGCTGACTATGCAGAGGGTCTGAGTGATGAATCAGACTCCAATTCTGATATGTTTCCTTCGATTGGGGTTGGCTTGTGTGATTAAAGCTCTGAATGTTACTCTGAACCTGATATCCTTGATTGAATGAGGCATGGCCTGTTGGCTGAAAGTTCATCCCTACAACACTTTGCAACAAAGGGGAGTAGGTCGATTGATAATTCTGGCTCTCATCAGCATGATTCGCCATGGATCCGTTGTTCATCTGTGAGGCTGGAAATGAACCGGAAGCTGCTGAGCCCTCCATGATTGCTGGATTTGGAAGCTCGCTTGGATGCATGTTTAACTGATGTTCACTGCAACAACAAAATTCTCTAAACAGTCAATCTTTTAAGATGTGAATCAACTATGAAGACAACGGAAAGTTGCCTTTTGATCTTTAAGGAAAGTCGTTGGCAAACATCGCCCTTCACCCTTCAATCGGACTGTGAGGAAAAAACCTATGGTTTTTAGCTTCAAAAAAAGTATTACTATATTATTATATTATTATTAGCTTTAAGAAAAGTATTACTACTATTATTATTATCATCATTTCATTTTCTTTCGTTGGCGAGATAGTCGCTCGTTATCGCCCGGTCGTTGACAGTGTTATTTAGCTCTCATCGTTTAACCATAAAGAAGACCTCCTACTAGCATCAGACAATTCATCACTTCTTTAGACCTAACAACGCCGATCTGGTCATCTCACATAGTCCCCTTAGATTGACTACAACAGTGGAAACATATATAAATCCATCAACTATGTCAGAGTTTATGAATTTTGTCCATAATTTAGATTTTTTTCATCACAAGATTCGTAATGATTTTAGGACTACACTGTGATGATCAGTGGCTTGAACTCTTCTTGCTCGCAAATGGATGACATCTTGTTTAGGTGGCTCTGGTGGTTTAGCATTTTACCTTAAAGCTATTTTTAGTGTTATTATAAATTTTGACAAATTCGTGAAGAAATTAATATTTGTTTACGTTGCGCATTTTCCTATACCTGTAATCACTTTTGTCTTAGGATTTCCACCTTTGGGTGTTTCTACTTGATTCAACAGGTCTTGATCTGTTTGAGATTCAGTGAGTCCACCATTTATTGAAGACATTTCAATCAGCTCCATCCATTGATCTTCTTGTTTCTGTAAAGCAAAAATGAACTGGACCCATCTGATGAATCACCCTCCATGTCTACCAGACGCATAATTTGCTCGATTTAGACCAATGATGTTTCTGAGTCTTGAAGCGGGATCTTTCCTTAAGATTATCGTTCGAAAATTGTCCAATCGCCCGACAAAATTCCAAGCTCACTCGATCGCCTGTCTGACTGACTTGTCTATTGTTTGACCAGGATCGTCTGTCTTGTTGCTTGATCACTGTTCATTTGTTTACACACTGTCTTAAAGTCGACAATTCGCTAGATAAGATGCAAGTTGTCTGGAAAGTGCAAAAGCATACGCTGTTTCATTAGTTTCTATCTGTGTTTCCCACGTTAAGAAATTATGAGTGCACAATCCCATTATACATATCTCTTAATGGATATCTTTGTTATTATTATTATTTAAAGATCATATATTTGAATCTTCAAAAACAAAATCACATATTTGAAGAATCATGTCCCCTATGTTTACAATTTGTATTTGAAAAAGTAATCAATGTATAGATGATACACCCAGGAGGAAATATTTAACATCATTTGCCTTCTACATTCATGTACGAGAGAAAAATCTACTATAAACATAGAAATTACAAAGATGTAAACAGCAGAGGTTTAAATGGTGGTACAGGATACTTTGGGTGGAAAAATCCTAAGAATGGCGAGTCTAATTTCAACAAATAACAATTACCGTACAGAAAGATTGTGTGAATCATTTGGAGGGGTAAGATATCAGGTAAAAAAATGGTAAGCTAGTTTCATGTGGTGGTACTTTGCTGTTGTAATTGTTAAGAATGGTATCTGTTAAAAATGGTAATATAGAACGAAAGCAATAAGAAAAAAAAATAAAATATGAAAACCTTTTCGGAAAAAAAACCACAGACAAAGGAGAAAAAATTAACTAATGTTGAAAATTGAATGATATAAGAGAAGTTTCGACTTGATTTTCAACTACATCTATTTAAAGGTTAAAAAATCTAATTCTAATTGTTAGAAAAAGGCAGCAGCAACTATGAACATAAGCACAAAACAGCAAGCAAAAAAATGAAAAACCAAGAACAAAAACAAGTAGCCGAAATGAGAGAGTCATCTGTTTTCATCTTCATTTCAAAATATAAAGGAGTTACAAAAAATAATAATAACAAGTCAGTTACCTAAACATGTAACTGCTCCTACCAAATTTGGCAAGTTGCCAACTAAAATAATACAAAAGAAAAGCTGAAAATTCAGCTGTTACATCCATCCATTTCAAATCTAAAAGTACTAGCTTTAGATCACAAAAATACAAAATTTAAACAAAAGAAAGTTGCTTCTGGTTCAATCTTCAAACAGACATGTAAGCATTACTGCTGCTCCTCACGATGCTGGTGGTTTGTTGCATTGCAGACCAATTGTCAACACTAATCAATGTATCCTATACCAACAATATTTCTGTACAGTATCGATTTCAGCCATGCATAATTCTATCAGAAGACGACTGAGGAAATAAACCTGTGCTGATAGGTACTCCGATGAAATTATCTACAGCATCGATACTCATCTTGGACTCCTTGTATATCTCAGCGCGTTTCTTCTTCCAGTAATTCACCTCATCCTCTAATGTTGAGATCTTTGAATCAATGTCATTGAGCAATTTGCATCCTGATTGACCAAAGAAAGCACAGGCAACTTTCTTCAAATGCTCCATGGCAAATGCCACATTGAAACCAAGGCCTAAAGCATCCTTGATGACATCTCTCCACTTCACCATTATGTCCTCGGTAACTTGATCAAGCCGTAGATGTTCCATATCTCTGATCACGGCACAAAATAAAACATAGCTTGTTCCGGAAACACTGGGACTTATTAGACATGTTGCAGAAATGTCGCCATGAGCATTTTTTATTCTCTCAACAGTTGGAATGAGAGACGATGGGAAACTGAATCTCCCGAATCTTTTCTGCTCCCCCTCTAAGCCTCTGAAGTCCAAGGGGTCTACGTTGCTCGGAACTTCTGCATGAAGGTCTGTTAGGAACTTATGCAACTTGATCTTAGCCACTTTAGAAGGACACAAACCACTCTGAGAACTCTCTGGATGTTCAATAGTGGGCTCATTCAGAGCAATTCTTCCATTTGTAGTCATCTCATCGTCAGCGTCAGTACGCAATAAATGTAGTAACTCATCTAAACCAAAACCATCGAGCTGGGAAAAAAAACAATAGTATCAGTAAGTCAAAGTAATTATTGAATGACATGTAATTTAGGACAATCTATACTGCGCTAAAGGGTTTCTAGACAATAGTAACTTGTCAAGATATCACAAGTCAAATGTAGTTAAAGACATTGTTGAAAGAATTGCTATACCGCATCAACAGCTCCTGCATTGTGGCAGTTATCCGGGAAACCGTTGTTCTGTAAATTAAAAGAAACAGGCAGGTAAATGAGATTGAAATCAATGTTCCCCTTCAAAGATTTTACAGTAATTAGTCAAGATTTATAGAATTGATCATACATTGTAAACATGGTCATCATTAGTAACCTCCATTTCATAGTGATCCTGCAAGTTAAGACAAAGGATATAATATTAGTGAGGAGTAATTGGTATGATCAATGTGGTTTTAATCAGTACAGGTATCTTAAGCCAACACAGTTGCTACCTGGACATGAACATTTTGATCAATCTGGCTAGCTGGGTGGGAAATATAACTGTGTCCCTGCATAACTTCCACTGGAAGTTGTCCCTTGCCTTGCAGTCCTCTGATCTGCTCTTCTAGTTGTGTGTTCTTATTAATCAACGATTCCTTTTCCTCTTTTAATTGTCTGTTCTCAGTACTCAACTCTCTGTTTTTGTCTTGCAAGTGTTGGTTCTGGGAAGTCATTTCGTCAAATTTAGCCTGCACAAATGAAAGCCAAAGTTAAATAACAGAAGAGTATTTCTTTTCATACTAATTCAGTACTTCAGTTTATAATTCTATCCCATCCCTAATCCCTCCATTACCTTTTTCTTTTGCCGATGCTTCTTATCAGCCAGCCTTTTGCGTGCTTTTCTCTCATCTTCACTCATTTTATCTTTAAGACATCCTGGTCTCGGCTGTTGCAAAGCTTCTCCTTGAAGAAACCTGTCTTGGGTTGCTTGAGAATGTGTCATTTGCTGCTGAGAATGAAACTGATAAGTACTGTTAGATTGATTATACATCGACGAACTGTCCATCCTTGAGGCTGAATAGGGACTGGTAGCTTCTGATGTAGTATCATCCATGTTCCCCGTATGAAAAATTCGGCTTTGCATTGGCCTATTGCTGTCGAGATTAAGTAATAATACCTGCAAAGAAACATCATAAGGAAATTCAACAAAATCCTGTTGCAGATCAAAAGATTGCTAATGATCACATCAGAACAAAGTGAAATTCTTGTGTTGTAGATGACCTAATCACAACCTGAAAACACTAAAAAAAAAAAAACTGAGAATGAACTTCCCATCAAGAACCCTCCGTGATCCATGGATGCAGAATTTGACATAAGCTCAGCAGATTGATGATCTGCAAACATAACATAATCTAGACACTTGAATGTGATACTTGAAAAAAAAAAAAAAAAGCAAGACAATCGACAGAACAACATTTCCTGGCCTAATCTTATTAGCAGGAAACAGTGAAGATGAAAAATTTGTTAATCAAATGATTAATTTCCTAAACCAATCATTTGGATCAACAAATTTCCCATCCTCACTACTTTTCATACCTAAATGATTGACCTATTTAAAAGCTAAACAATCAAACAGGTGATGGTGATTCCAATGAAACAAATCAACCCCTAAAGTGGAGTATAAATCATTTCCACAAACAATAGGTAAACAAAAGAATCAACCCAAAAAAAATTCTATTCTACAATAAGCAGTATCAATTATGAACTAAAACAAGATAAATCGATGCTTACCCACTTCAAGTATAGGAACAATGATTGATTCCCAGAATCTAGCTTTTGCTTTTTAGCTCACTTTCCAAGTCGTTTTTTCCCCCAGTTTTCTGAATGACATGTTAAGCAAAACAAAAATAAATGGGGAAAAAAATCCAAATAAAAAAAAAAGGAAATGAAATGAAATGAAAGAGTAGTAGCTAAGGTTTGCAGGTGAACCGTAGGATCAATGTCGTGCATATAAAAGATATAAGAGCCGCCCCCGCCCTTAGTAATCGGGCGATCATCGCACGGTATCGTTGGGTCGTTGACTGCTTGTCGTTTAGCTTTCATATGTCAATCTCTTTCACATATTGCATTTGCCTACCTTTTGGAAAGGTCAAAAATCCTTTAATGTATGAAAAACTAATAAATTAATGATTATGCTCCTGAATCCATTGTTATGGTAATTAATTCATTGTAATTCAGTGAAAAGTTAAAGGGCGTAAATGATTTTTAATACAAGAGTTTGAGTAGCTGGCCGAATCCAAGATGAATAACATCAAAACTAAAGTTATAGTAGTTTTGCAATGAAGGGTGAGGGTTGTTTCGATGACAACGTAAGGCCATGATTTGGAATTTATGAAAGATCAAAACACATGCAGAAACAGCCACTGCCGTCTCTTACATGCGATACAAAGACAAGGGTATGTTTTGTGGTTCTGTTGGTGCAAGAGGCAGCAACAAGCTGTTTCTGGTCTTACTTGAGTAGTAAGCCTCGAACCTTGGTGAAGAAGCAAGCTCGGAAGCAGAAAACAGAAAGATGAAACTAGCAAGTGAAAACAGAAAAGAGAGAAGAAGATTGAATGAAAAATGAGCTGATATCTTTCATTAACACATCAACAAGGCATTAAGCCATTACATATATCAGTCAACTAGTAAATCAAACAAGTAATCACCTAATCAACTACCTAACTCCACTAATTTGCATTGAAACTTACAAGATTAGCTTGTACAACTTGCATTGCTGACTTTTCAGTCAATCAATATCAAACATTTACCTACTTAGTTCAACATGAACTAGATTACAAAACAATCAAAATGGAACTAAAAACAGCAAATAGATTGGCAGCTTCAAACTTCAGTTGCTGCACACCATGGCACCACTGCTTGCTGCGATTCCAGAAGCATGACCACTTTTGCATGTCGTGCATGGCCACCTTTGCATGGGAACTAAACTTAACACTCCTCCTTAGTTTCCATGCTGGTAACACCTAATTCCCTTTTGAATTTAACAAATTTAGACACATTGAGTGCCTTTGTGAAGATATCAGCAATTTGCACTTCTGAATTGCAATGAATCAGCTTGATTTCATGAGCTTGTTCCATCTCTCTTATAACATGCAACTTAATATTGAAGTGCTTGGTTCTGCCATGAAAAATGGGATTTTTTGCAATTGCAACAGCAGATTTGTTGTCACAATAAATCTCTGTTGCCTCCTTTTGGTTTTGGTTTAAATCAGTCAAGATTTTTCTAAGCCATATGGCTTGGTTCACAGCAGATGCAGCAGCAACATATTCAGCTTCTGCTGTTGATTGTGCTACCAGACTTTGTTTCTTAGAACTCCAGCAAAACATGCCTGAGCCAAGACTGAATGCATATCCAGATGTGCTTCTCATGTCATCACTTGATCCAGCCCAGTCACTATCAACATAGCCTATCAGCTTCATGTTTTCAGCCCTTTTGAACAATACACCATGACCAATGGTGCCTTTGATGTATCTCAGCACTCTTTTAGCTGCTCGAAAGTGCTGATCATTGCAGCAATTCATGTATCTTGATAGCACACTAATAGCAAACATGATATCGGGCCTTGTGGCAGTCAAATACAACAGACTACCAATGAGACTCTTGTACATGGTCTCACAAATTGGTTCACCACTCCCTTGCCTCGAAAGCTTCACTCCAACAGCCATTGGTGTGCTTGTTGGCTTGCAGTTCTTCATAGAGAACTTGTCCAGGATCTTCATAGTAAAAGAACTCTGACTAAGAAAGATTCCCTTTTCTGTTTGGTTCACTTCCATTCCAAGGAAGTAGTTCATTCTGCCTAAATCAGACATTTCAAACATTTCCATCATTTTTCTTTTGAAATCTTCCAGCATTCTTCTATCTCCTCCAGTTATCAATAGATCATCAACATAGAGTGACAGAATAAGCTGAGTTTCAGCTTGGTTCTTCTTCACATACAGTGTTGGTTCACTGGGACTTCTCTCAAATTCCAAACTGAGCAAGTAAGAGTCAATTCGAGCATACCAGGCTCGAGGAGCCTGTTTCAGGCCATATAAAGCCTTTTTCAGTCTGTACACCATGTGTTCTTTGCCAGTGATCACAAATCCTTGAGGCTGCTCGATGTAGATCTCTTCTTCCAGGAAGCCATTGAGAAATGCAGACTTAACATCAAGCTGATGAATGGTCCACTGATGTTGAGCAGCCAAGGCAACTATCATTCTAACTGTGTCAAGCCTGGCTACTGGTGCAAATGTCTCCAGGTAGTCCAGACCATACCTTTGGCTAAATCCTTTGACAACAAGCCGGGCTTTTAGCTTGTTCAGACTGCCATCTGCATTCTGTTTTACTCGATAGACCCATTTTACTCCAATGGTCTTCTTTCCAGCAGGTTTATCAACAAGCTCCCATGTCTGGTTCTTTTCAATCATGTTGATTTCATTGACCATAGCTAGTTTCCAGCCTTCATCTGCCTCAGCCTCTTCAAAACTGCTAGGTTCTGCTATTGCAACCTGTGCCCTTTCATAAATATCATCTAGGGGCCTTGTGCCTCTCACAGGCACATCATCAACATCCATTTCAGGTTCTAGCTGCTCAAGTTCAGCTTGATTAGGCACTAGGTCTTCTGAAACTGCTTCTGGCTCATTTTTCTCCCAATTCCAGCAGGCTTTTTCATCAAAGATGACATCTCTGCTCACCTGGACTTTGTTTATCAAGGGATCCAGAACCCTGTAGCCCTTCTTGACTGAGCTGTAGCCTACTAGAACACCTGGTTGAGCCCTTTTAGAGAGCTTGTCTCTCTTTGCTGCTGGTATTTGTGCATAACACAGGCAACCAAACACCTTCAGATGTGCCAAGGAAGGCTTGAAACCAGACCAAGCCTCGAAAGGTGTCTCGGATGCAAGAGCTTTAGTAGGAAGCCTGTTCTGAAGGTAAACAGCAGTGTTTACTGCCTCAGCCCACATGGTCTTGGGCAGTTTCTTCTCAAACAGCAGACATCTGGCCATATCCATCAGACTTCTATTCTTTCTTTCAACTACCCCATTCTGCTGAGGTGTGTAGACATTTGTAAGCTGATGTTTGATACCAGCATCATTGCAAATGGCTTGAAACTGAGCTGAAGTGTACTCAGTGCCATTATCAGTCCTTATCGATTTCAGCTTGCAACCTGTTTCTGTTTCTACAGCATTTTTAAACTTCACAAACACTTGAGCTACCTCAGACTTGTGTTTTAAAAAGAAAATCCAGCAAAACCTTGTAAGGTCATCAATAAAGAGGATGAAATACCTGTTTTTGCTGAGTGATTCAGTCCTCATCGGGCCACATACATCAGAGTGCACCAGCTGCAGTCTTTCAGTAGCTCTCCAGGTTGAATTTGTAGGAAATGGCAGTCTTGCCTGTTTCCCCATTTGGCAAACTTCACACACATCATCATGCTCCACTGAGCTGATGAAGTTCTCTGCCAAGCCCTCTTTGGCCAATCGAGCCATTGATCTGAAGTTGGCATGTCCAAGCCTTTGGTGCCAAAGCTTGGAGTCTTCAACAGAGGCTGTGTATGCTGAGTTTGAGTCATTTGCCTAGTGAACCTCAAAGCATTTATCAGTCATTGTGACTGTCATAAGGCTTGATCCACTTGGATCAGTAATATGGCATTGTTTATCCTTGAACACAACAGAATAACCTTTCTCGAGCAGTTGAGCTATGCTGAGAAGGTTTCTGTCAATTTGAGGTACAAACAGCACATTTGGAATGATCTTGTTGCCTGTGGGAGTACATATTAGCACTTCTCCTCTTCCTTCAGCCTTTATAAACTGACCATTTCCAACCTTGACCTTGGTTTATAACTTCTGTCCAAGGTTTTAAACAAGGAGGCATCTGGTGACATGTGGTTAGTGCAACCACTGTCCAGCAACCAGCCTTTAGAGCATTTCTTCTCAGAAGCTACACAGGAAACAGCAAAGACCTGTTCTTCTTGGTCACTACTGTCCTCAGCTACTCGAGCTTCAACCTTTGACTGCTGAAATTGATTCTGCCTTGGCTTACTTCTGTTTTTGCAGACCCTTTCAACATGGCCCTTCTTCTTGCAGTGTTGGCATACTGCATCTGGCCTAAACCAGCATCTGTCTTCTGGATGGCCGGGCTTCTTGCAATATCTGCAGGGCTGGTCATTGCTCCTTGCAGCATCAGGCTTAGGCCTGTTTTTCCAAGGCTTTTTGCCTCTTTGAGCATTAGTGCTCGAGGTTTCTCTGGCCTTGGCTTGAAATACACCTTCTTGGTGATCTTCAGCTCTGCTAGCTCTCCTTTGTTCCTGAGCATAGAATGTGTTGATTAACTCAGTCAAAGAGATGCTAGCGAGGTCTCTTGAGTCCTCTAGGGAGGATATCTTGGCCTCATATCTCTCAGGCAAAGTGGAGAGGACTTTCTCCACAATTCTTGCCTCATCAAAGTGCTCACCTAGGAGCCTTATGCTGTTAACCACTGCCATAATTCTATCTGAGTACTGCTTCACTATTTCTTCTTCCTTCATCTTCAAATTCTCGAAGTCCCTTCTCAAGTTTAACAGCTGCTGTTGCCTTGTTCTCTCAGTACCTTGAAACTCCTCCTTAAGCTTATCCCAGGCCTGTTTTGGAGTCTCACAGGCCATGATTCTGGTGAAGATGACATCTGACACACAGTTCTGGATGCAGGACATGGCTTTGTGCCTTTTGGTCCTCTCATCAGCATGTTGCCTAATCTGAGCTACTGTGGGATTAGCCCTCAGTGGTGCTGGCTCAGTATCTGTGTTGACAACTTCCCACAGATCGAAGGCCTGTAGGTAAGTCTTCATCTTGACCAGCCATATATGAAAGCCTTCTCCATTGAAGACTGGTGGAGCTGCTGGTGAAAATCCTGAAGAAGCCATCAAGTTCCTTGTTTTGAAGCAACAGGTCCACTAAGACAAGAGCTCTCGATACCAATTGTTGGTGCAAGAGGCAGCAACAAGCTGTTTCTGGTCTTACTTGAGTAGTAAGCCTCGAACCTTGGTGAAGAAGCAAGCTCGGAAGCAGAAAACAGAAAGATGAAACTAGCAAGTGAAAACAGAAAAGAGAGAAGAAGATTGAATGAAAAATGAGCTGATATCTTTCATTAACACATCAACAAGGCATTAAGCCATTACATATATCAGTCAACTAGTAAATCAAACAAGTAATCACCTAATCAACTACCTAACTCCACTAATTTGCATTGAAACTTACAAGATTAGCTTGTACAACTTGCATTGCTGACTTTTCAGTCAATCAATATCAAAACATTTACCTACTTAGTTCAACATGAACTAGATTACAAAACAATCAAAATGGAACTAAAAACAGCAAATAGATTGGCAGCTTCAAACTTCAGTTGCTGCACACCATGGCCCCACTGCTTGCTGCGATTCCAGAAGCATGACCACTTTTGCATGTCGTGCATGGCCACCTTTGCATGGGAACTAAACTTAACAGGTTCGTTTTCACAGCTGTTTTGTCATTTTAATGTTAGTTAAAAGGGATGGAAGTTAACCCCATCCAGAAAGAATCATACCAATTAAGAACTGCAAGCTGTTTGGTATAGTGACACGTGATTCAGATGTTACGATGGTCGGTTCATTTGGATTGGTGTTACATGATGAAATCCACAAGTTTGAACAAGTTGCAAATAGTTTATATATTTTTAATAATTTTCGAGTCTCTTTTAGATCAATTAAAAGTTTTATTTTTTTTTAATTTTTCATATAAGTCACCTATTTTGTTAGATAAGTTAGGAAAGAAGTTACTTCCATAATTAACTATTCTTAAAAATTGTTGAAGTTGTTTTTGATCTTTAATTTTTTCAGAAAATTCTTTTATTTTTACTATAATATGATCTTGTAGTTTAAGACCATCAGCAGATAAATTTAATCCTAAGAATTCTATTTCTGTTTTTTCTAATTCTATTTTCTTAAGGCTCAGAATAATTCCATGTTTTATGAATTCTTGAGAGATAATATTTAAATATTTTCTATGTTTTTCTAGTGTTTCTGAAAATATTAAAATATCATCTATATAAACTACACAAATTTTTTTATATTTATTAAATATAGAATCCATCCATCTTTGGAAGATTTGAGGTGCATTACATAAACCCGAATGACATTACTCTCCATTGATAATGACCATTAGGTGCACTAAAAGCTGTTAATGGTTTAGATTCATCAGTTAGCATTATTTGCCAAAATCCTGATTTACAATCAAATTTACTAAAATATTTTGCTTGTTTAGCTTGATTAATCAAAACATCTTTTCTTGGTATAAAGTAAGTATCCATCAAAAATAGTATTTTGGTTTAGTCTTTTATAATTATTACCATCCTAACTTTTCTCCCTTTTTATTTTTGCATGATTTCTTATCATAAAAGCTGAACTTGAGTGTGGACTATTAGTTTTTTCTATTAATCCTTTTTCTAATAATTCATTGATTTGTATATCAAATTCATCTATATCTTGTTTAGTATAGATCATAGATTTAATTCTAATAATTTTATTAGGATTTTTTAATTTTATTTCACAATATCTTGGACTATTTTGCCATAATTTTAATGGTTCTTCACTAAAATTATCTTCTAGAATTTTATGTTTTACAATTTTTAAGACGTTGGGAAGAATCAGAAGTAAAAAAAGTCCAAAAAGGACAACTAATTAATTAAATAGGTACTCCTAAAGATCTTTTAAAAGGATTAACAAATATTCTCAGAATAGAATTTTGTGGTTATTTTGATAAAAAAGATCAAGATAGTATAGCCAGTTATACTTTGTCAAAAATTAAATTATTCGATATTAGATATCTAGAAGAATTTTCTAAAAACTTTCTTCATGAATATCAAAAGTTAAAAAATGAAAATATAGAATTTTGGAAAAACCAATATTTTCATAAACTACCCCCACCATGGGACGAGATATGTATAAAAAAATATACGTGCTATTTAGATAAATATAGTAAAGAAACAGGCATAGCAAAAGAAAATATAGATTCTATAGGAAATATGATTAATTTTGCGAAAGAAAGAATAACTTTACATTGTTTACAGACTAAAGCTGCTAAACAAGTAAAAAATAAATTAAGTTATAGTCACTGTACAAAAATTCTAGAAAATGAATGGGAATTTGGATGTAAAACAATACGTCCTAATACTTATAAAAAACATAGAAAGAAAAATAGAAAATATAAATTTATTAGATGGAAACTAGGAAATAAAAGATATACTGGTAATAATAAGAAAAAGAAAAAATTTGTTAGAAGAAAAACTTCTAAAAAATCTAAAAAACAAATATGCAAATGTTTTATATGTGATGAAGAAGGTCATATAGCACCAAACTGTCCTAATAAAGGAAAAAGTGCTAAAAAATGATTAAAAGTCTTGAAGAACTAGATTTAGAAATTTATTATGAAGAGGAAATAAATCCTGAAGAAATATTATATGAGTTAATATCAGAAACAGATTCCGATTCAGATGAAGAGGAATATATATTTATGTTTAATGTAGGAAGTGGTTCTAAAAATGAATTAGAAGAAATTCCTAAGTCTGAACAACAAGATATAAAATTAGGAAATTTGATTGGAGAAGAAAAAGACTTTTCTGATGAAATGATAGAAAAAAATAAATAAAAATCATATTTCTAAAGAAGAAATATATAAAATATCTAAGTTTAAAATATGGAGTCAAAGACACATAGAAAAAATTAGTAGCAACACAGTCGCTAAGGATACTAGAGGTGGATTAACAGAAATTCCATTATTTACTAAAGAAAAAATTAAGAGGATTAAAAAGAAATACCCTTAAGTTAGATATATACATTTAGGTATAATTATGATAACAATTAGAGCTTTATTTAAAAAAGGACATGATATACCTATCATAGCAGTTCTATTAGATAAAAGATTTGAAAACCCGATAAAAGCACCTATTGGTGGTATTCAGTCTAATTTACACTGGTTAAATAGGATTTAAAGTTAAACCAAACTATTTTATATCCATTACAGATCCTCTAATAGAAGAGTGTTTATGTTTAAGAATTCAGACAAAAAACTCTGAAATTAGTGATTTAGCAGACGATCTAGCAATAAGTTGGACTGCTATTAATGAATATACCAACACGGCAGAAGTAGAAATTAAAGAAATTAATAATAAAATAATTGAGTTATTTGAACCCAATAAATTTACTACAGAAATATTACTACATCTAAAAGATCTGTCAATACCAAAAGATTGGATGATTGATAGAATAAGTGGTGCTAGTACTTCAAAACCAGTAAGTACTAAAGAATATATGTCATCTGGAGATAGACTATATTTTAAAAATAATGCTATAACAAATACAAATGATAATTTAGTTTTACCCTTTAATTTTCAGATAGAGGAAGAAGAAGATAATATTAGTACAAATTCAACAACACCAATAGGTATTGTAACACCCCCTACCCTTATTCCGAGCCTAGAATAAGGTACGAGGCATTACCGAACTTAATATGATCAATCATGAAAAAAAAATCAGCCATAAAATTTCTTCTAAATTAAAAACTTTCATACATATGTTTAACGTCCCTTATATGGGCCTACGGGGCCCAAAACATACATTCAGGGTGGTTCGAGACCAAACCGTAAACATATGAAACTTTTGCAACACTTATAAAATTTTCACACTTTGAAGAGTCACACGCTCGTGTTTTCAACCCGTGTAACTCTCTGTTTATAATTTCATCACCCTTGTCAGTAGTACGCTCGTGTTTTCAACCCGTGTAACTCTCTGTTTATAATTTCATCACCCTTGTCAGTAGTACACTTCATATAAATAACAAAAAACGTGTATGGGCTTAATTCTCATTAAATTTCTCATATATATACACAATTTCACGTTATGTAATCATACAACATATATCAGCCATATCTCTGTAATCTAAATATATTTTCATAACAACTTATCTTGATTTCATACTATTTCATATTTAAGCTTAAATAACCAAAGTATTTGAAATATCATCTTTATGCAAATAGTACACATGAGGTATATAATTCTATAATCATGAATAAACACATTTATCAAACATTTTCCATATTCATATATCAATGTCTCATATCTCAAGATATCAATAACCGTCATTTTCATGAATTCCGAGTTCAATTTCATAATTACTTGTCTCGTGTTCAATTTATTCCATATCGGAATTTTATTCATTAAAACATTTGAATTATCAATACATATGGACAGTACATTCAAGATGAACAATTGTATAATCACAAATGAATTCATTTATTAACCAAGTTCTATACTCGTATCTTATCAACTCGTACTTCCTTGTATCACATAATTCCATGTAACACTTACCAAACTTTGTCAAATTAGTGAACGTTTTATGGAATTGAGTACTTCGTTTTCTCGATGCCATAGTTCAACTATGGTCCTACACATCTTCACATAATGATGCCATAGCCCAGCTATGGTCTTACACATATTCATATATCGATGCCATATTCCAGCTATGGTCTTACACGAATCACATATCTCACTGATGCCATATCCCAGATATGGTCTTATACAGTAGCATATATCACACCGATGCCATATCCCAGATATGGTCTTATACGAAAATCACTTGTCACTTGTCTCTTGTAGCCGAAGCTACCACTATTCACTGATCAGGTAGCCGGTGCTACCACTTTTCACTGATCAGGTAGCCGGAGCTACCACTTTTCACTGATCAGGTAGCCGGAGCTACCACTTTTCACTGTTCAGGTAGCATAAGCTACCACTTTTCACTGATCAGGTAGCTGAATCTACCACTTTTCACTTGTCATTGATCAGATAAGTGTAGCCGAAGCTATCACTTATCACTTTCACTTTTCCTTGATTAGATAAGTGTAGCCGAAGCTATCACTTATCACTTGTTGCAATGGTCCAACCATGGTCTTTTCTTTCAATTCATCTTGTCACTGAATTGAAATGCTCAATTTGATCATTTATTCAATTTTTATGCTTTTACGTTATTCACGATTTTATCATCAATACATATGAAATAACACATCATGAAATTCATAAAATTAACAAATAATCATTAAAATTTTAGCCATATAAACTAACAAGTTCAATTTTTGTATCATAACGATAATCATAATTTCATAATAAATATTCCAAATAAATCATTATATCATTTCTAATTCAACACTTATCGATTATAATCTGGCATGCGATCAATTTATACAAGAATCATTCATATATATATGTATATTTTTCCTCCTCCTCCTCTTCATCCACATCCTTAGTATAAACAACACACTTGTAGGTAACATTATCCATAATTTTCACTATCTACTTATGTGAATATTCAAGTTGTCCATTTGTGTCATAGTTACTAAATTATTTTTATCTTGAGATACAGAACTCCAAATTAAGATCCATAAACTTTCTCAGAAACTAGACCCATATGTCTTCTTAACATAAAAATTTCATAATTTTTGGTTGGGCCAATTAATACAGTTTATTCATTGAAGTCTCCCCTGTTCTACTGTCTGACAGTTCCGACCCTTCTTCACTAAAAATTAATTATCTTCTCGTACAGGGTTCTAATGATATCCTAGTTTGTTTCTCCTGAAAATAGACTTATTCAAGATTCTAAAAATATAAATTTAATCCCTAATTATTTTTATCCAATTTTTTATGATTTTACAAAGTCAGAATAGGGGAACCAGAAATCATTCTGACCTTGTCTCACAAAAGTTATTGTATCTCATGATTTACAATTCTATTGCTTACATAATTTCTTTTATAAGAAACTAGACTCAATAAGCTTTAATTTCATATTTTATTCATCCTGTAATTCAATTTCTACAATTTTTGGTGAAATTTCAAAGTTGAACTGCTGCTGCTGCCCAAAACAGTTTTAGTACAAAATGTTGATTCCCATTTTACCCCAAATTTCTCAATTCATACAATTCAGTCCTTACTCAATTAACCCCTCAATTAAGAAAATTTTCTCAATTAATACTTTTTCTAGACATTATAAGTTATTTCACAACTATTGAAATTCATAATTTTCACATAAAACTCTAACTTCAAACTCTTTTACAATTAGGTCCCAAACATTCACTTTCTATTCAATTCTTTCAATAAAATCAGCATATAAACAATTTAAAGCTCTAATTCCATGCCAAATCATCATATACTTCCAGCACATATTCATAGCAACTTTCAATTTCTTTCATAGAATAAAAAACTAATGAATTCAACAAGTGGATGTAGTTGTAAAAGTCACAAAAACACAAAAATTTCAAGGAGAAAGCAAGAATTAAACTTACATGAGGCTAGAGTATGAAAACCAGCTTGAACTCTCCTCCATGGCTGTTTTTCAGCTGATGAATATGAAGAGAAATGAAGAGAATTCTAGATATTCCAATTTAGTCCCATTTTTATTTAGCCAATTTTGGCAATTTTCCAATTTTGCCCTTATTTCACCTATTTCCTGATTTTTCTCAGCTATTGCCGCCCAAAATATCTCCTTTGGGCTTATTTGCACTTTAAGCCTCATTTGACAATTGAGCTATTTAATTCTTTTAGCAACTTTTACAACCTTTTCAATTTAGTCCTTTTTATTTAATTAACCACCCAAACGTCAAAATTTTCTGACTAAATTTTATTACGACCTCACCAGCACTCCATAAATATTTCTAAAAATATTTATGGCTCGATTTATGAAGTCGAGGTCTCGATACCTCATTCTGGACCCAATTTACCTAATTAATTCTTTTAAATCACCAAATTCACTAATTCAAAAATGCTTTTATATTCACATTTGACTCATAGGTATTAATTTATTAAATTTTCAACTCACCCGTTGGATTTAGTGATCTCAAATTTCTATTCCTGATACCACTGAAAATTAGGCTGTTACAGGTATGAAAACAGTTCAAATACCTATTTTCCCAACTGAACCTAGTAGAAATTCTAGAAATACTAGAATGGAAGAAATACAATCTGCTACTATTATTCAACAAATGAAAATGGGAAAAAAATGATATTATTACATTTTCAAATTTCCAACCTAGGAAATATTATACATATATAGAAATTACATTTCAATTTAGAGAATACAAAACATATTCTTTGCATGCCTTATTAGATACTGGAGCTACCACAAGTAGCTGTAGAGAAAACACCATTCCTATAGAAAAATGAGAATTAATGAAAAACCCAATTAGAGCCATAGGAATAGATGGTAAAAAAACCATAATCCAATTTAAGGCTAGAAATATACCAATTTACATAAATAATGTAAGATTTGTAATTCCTAAAATATTGTGTTTTCTTGAAATGCATGGAGACATATTATTAAGAAATAATTTTATATATCATCATTTATCGTTTTCTATAGATAAAAATATAGTGATATTGTCAACAGAAAAAACTTCTGTAGAAATACCTTTAATAGTAAATCATAATTTTTTATATGATAAAAGATTTAGACCAATAAGAAAGGAATAAATTAAACAACTAGAAACAAATCATTGGTTGTTTAAAATTCTAGAAGATAATTTTAGTGAAGAACCATTAAAATTATGGCAAAATAGTCCAAGATATTGTGAAATAAAATTAAAAAATCCTAATAAAACTATTAGAATTAAACCTATGATCTATACTAAACAAGATATAGATGAATTTGATATGCAAATCAAGGAATTATTAGAAAAATGATTAATAGAAAAAACTAATAGTCCACACTCAAGTCCAGTTTTTATGGTAAGAAACCATGTAGAAATAAAAAGGGGAAAAGCTAGGATGGTAATTAATTATAAAAGACTAAACCAAAATACTATTTTTGATGGATACTTTATACCAAGGAAAGATGTATATTTTAGTAAATTTGATTGTAAATCAGGATTTTAGAAAATAATGCTAACTGATGAATCTAATGGTGTGTTCTCCATTGCTTTTTGGATGGACTTTTTCTAAAAAAAATGCTTTTCTCTTAAAAGCAATGAAGAACACATATCATTGGGGTAACTTTTTTAGCTTTTGGGATGAGCTTTTTTAGAGATGAAAAAGCAGTAAATTTTAGCTTTTTAAGCCAAAAAACACTTTTGGCTGTTATTTTACCTTTTTAACCTTACTTTTTGACTTAAAATGTGTTTGATGCTATTATTTTGTGTTCTCTTTCTTGGTTATTTAATATGAGTTTTACAAATGTGTTAAAAGCATTAATTAAAAATAAAAAATATTTTTTAAAATAATACAATTGTGTCAATATCTAATTACAAATATTTAATTATTATATTTAAATATTTAAATATAGTTTATATATTCTAATTAAATTTAATAAATAATTAATATTAATTACTTAGAAATATTTAAAATTAATATTATATATTAAAATATTAACAATAAGTTATAATAAATTATTTTTTTATATTTTTACTAAAATATCATAATATTAACTAATTTGAACATTATTTAAATACATATTTGTTACTTTATAATATCATGTCTAAAATGGACATTTTACTTTTCAAAAGCACTTTTTGACAGCAATATCAAACACTTAAATTTTTTCAAAGCACTTCTCAAAAGTACTTCTCAAAAGCACTTCTCCACAGCATTTTTTAAAAGTACTTTTCAAAAGCAATGAAGAATTGGCCCTAAACCATTAACAGCTTTTAGTGCACCTAATGGTCATTATCAATGGAGAGTAATGTCATTCGGGTTATGTAATGCGCCTCAAATCTTCAAAGATAGATGGATTCTATATTTAATAAATATAAAAAATTTTGTGTAGTTTATATAGATGATATTTTAATATTTTCAGAAACACTAGAAAAACATAGAAAACATTTAAATATTATCTCTCAAGAATTCATAAAACATGGAATTATTCTGAGCCCTAAGAAAATAGAATTAGAAAAAACAAAAATAGAATTCTTAGGATTAAATTTATCTGCTGATGGTCTTAAACTACAAGATCATATTATAGTAAAAATAAAAGAATTTCCTGAAGAAATTAAAGATCAAAAACAACTTCAATAATTTTTAGGAATAGTTAATTATGGAAGAAACTTCTTTCCTAACTTATCTCAAAAAATAGATGACTTATATGAAAAATTAAAAAAGGATAAAACTTTTAGAAAGAGAGAGTGTTTACAAAGAGAGAATACTCAAAGTAAAAGAAAAGATTTCTAAGCTATTTTTCGATGCCCTGTTTAGGCTTCTTACATTGCTATTTATAGTAGAATTTCTAAACTCTATTGAATTTTTTCTTCAATCCCCAACAGTGTTTCTGATAAGGATAAATTTATTGTTGCTTCCACGTATATTGTCAGTTGTCCCATCATATTTTTATTTGTACATGAATGCCTTGATTTTCAATTTACTGCCAACCTTGAAAATCTTCTTGAATCTCCACGTGGTCGTTATTTTGTCTTTATCCTTCTTGGATATTGTCAAGGTTCCAAGTTTCTATCTCATCCAAGTGTAGAGATTCTGCTGACAGTCTTGGTGAATTCCAAGTCTCCCACGTGTTTCTGATTTCATCAATTATGTGTGATGGATAATCATCAATTTCTATATCAGTTATCTTTTTTAATAGCTCTAATGATTCTTCATCTTTATTTTTCTGGATATTTCCAGTGTCATCAGCCACTATCCTTCTTCCATCATCCAGAGTTTGTAAGTCTGATGTTGAAGTATATGACGAGCTGCTGTTACCAAATCAATCCTTGTTTGGGTCTGATAATAATTAAAATTATTATAACACTTGTCAATATTTTTTGTCAAATATTCTTTGTTTTCTTTGACAGATGATAACTTGGGGCTTCCAATCATTCTTTGAATAATCCATATTTGATATGGCTGAAATGATAAAATCTTTCTTTTTCAGCAATACCAATAAGACTACTTATTTGTATATAGAAATAATAGTAAAAATCATCTTGTTTTACTATTTCTACAGTTAAACAATTTCTTACTAATAAAAGTTTAGAAACCGTACCTAGAAGAATTAGATGGTACAATGAATTATGTAGTTTTAATTTTGAAGTTTTATATGTAAAAGGCACTGGTAATATTATTGCTGATTATCTTAACAGACCTTATGTATAGAGGTAAAAAACCTCTAGAACAGGTTGGAGAATGGACCACAGTCCATAAAAAACCCAACAAAGGGAAATCAATAACTCCTAATCAAGGATTTATTAAGCCATCTCCACAAACATCATTTTATTCCAACCAAGGATATTATATTCCCTATCCAATAGCAAGACCAACAGTTGGATCTCAACTATTTTCTTCACCAAGTACAGTAAGTCAATACCCTTGGTCTCAAGATCCAAATTCAGCATTTCAAGCCAGTTATGCTGAAATGATCAAAGGAGCAGAAAATTTGTTGAAACAACAACAAATTCCAAAGATAAAAGATTTTTATAATCCAGGTTTACCAAGTGAAATTTATAAATTCATCAATGAAATATGGAAAACCCATATTCTAGAACAAAGAGCAAATTTTAGACGAGCTCTTACAAAGCTTTCGCAATTCTTAGTTGAAAAAACAACTAAAGAAGAGGAAGCTCATGAATTATTATTAAAATTAATTTTATATAGAGATTGGGAAGAGCTTGAAATAGAATATATGAATATTGAGGAGATAAATAATCTTCTTGATATATTTCAATATTTTATTCATAAAGGAACAAATAGTCCTCTTATAAATAAAGTATTTAGAATATGTTTATATAATAAAGCTAGAAAAATCTTACCAGCAGATATTTTTTCAAAAATAAATAGAGTTATTTGCAATAAGCAAACTCTATTTTAAAAAACTTTTTCTGAATACTTTTTATAAGCATATGTTTTTACAAATGAGTTAGGAGAAGAGACTCCTACTATAAAGTTTAGGCTTGATCATGAACCATTTGATATAAGAAGCATTGAATGGGGTTTTGTAAAAGAAATAGTTGTTCAAAACTTTTCTTTTAATCTACTAAAAGATTTTCCTGTAATTATTAAAACTATATTATCAGAAATAATAAAACAAGATGATTTTTACTATTATTTCTATATACAAATAAGTAGTCTTATTGGTATTGCTGAAAAAGAAAGATTTTATCAGCCATATCAAATATGGATTATTCAAAGAATGATTGGAAGCCCCAAGTTATCATCTGTCAAAGAAAACAAAGAATACTTGACAAAAAATATTGACAAGTGTTATAATAATTTTAATTATTATCAGATCAAAACAGGGATTGATTTGGTAACAAAAGCTCATTATATACTTCAACATCAGACTTACAAACTCTGGACTGATGGAAGAAGGATAGTAGCTGATGACACTGGAAATATCCAGAAAAATAGAGATGAAGAATCATTAAAGCTGTTAAAAAATAGAAATTGATGATTATCCATCACACATAATTGATGAAATCAGAAACACGTGGGAGACTTGGAATTCACCAAGGCTGTCACTAGAATCTCTACATTTGGATGAGATAGAAACTTGGAACCTTGACAATATCTAAGAAGGATAAAAGATAAAATAACAACCACGTGGAGATTTAAGAAAATTTTCAAGTAGATTTTCAAAATTGAGAGAAAATTAAAAATCAAGGCATCCATGTTTAGTAGGACTCAGCATTATACCATTCATTGAACAGACTGATGATGATCTCATTTCAACATTCATGTAACGCTTTGTGGTTTGTTCGTGTCCTTATCCTTTTGTAAGAATCTAAGAGCGTGTTTGGTTTGGTGTATTGGCTAAGCCAATACACCCCTAATCGGTGGGGCCCACCTAATACCAATCTAAGACGCCGTTTGGTTGAGCGTATTGCTAATACGCGTCTATCCCCTTACTTCCCTAATCGGTGAAAAACACCGATTTCTACTCCCCCCCTTATTCTCAGATTAGATGACCCTTCCCTAAACCTTCCCTCTTTTGCCCCTAATCGACCCCTCTGTTTCTCTTCCGTTTCCCACCTTCATCCGAATTGCATCCTTGTTTCATTGCTTTTTCCCAGTATTATTTTCTTCCCTTTTCTGCCGATTTGCTCCCCCGATTATTTTCTTTTCTATTTCGGCCGATTTGCTCACAGTTTCTGCCGATTTACGTCATCGGTTAGTCTATGTTTCCCGATAGATTAATATCCTTTGCTATTGTAGACAAGCTCCAATACTTTCGAGGTAAATATGATCTATTGTTTTTCACTAATCGGTTTCCCCTTTTGCTTTTTTCAGGTTCTTCATTGTGCCCCGATTTGCTAATAGGTTAGTTTTAGCCAATTTTATTCTGTTTGTATTGCATGTTGAATTGAAATGTGTTTTCTGTTGTTGGTTAGTCTTAAGAAATGCATGCCGTTCGAAGTTGTTCTCTCTTCTCTGCTAATCTTCGATTTCTGTTTGTTCTGTTGTAATTTTCGAGTCCTTTTCTGATCTTCAATACCGCGAATGAGATTTCTTCCAATGTTTGTTTGTTTAAGTGCCTGAACTGAGTAGCAAAAATAGGTAAGATCATTGAGTTCTTTTGGTCCTCTGAAAGTAGCAAAAATAGGTAAGAATGCTGCTAAAGTTTTGTCAATTTGATTTGCGTTTTGCATCTTGCTCACTCTTGATGCTCTATAAGGAAAAGAAAGAGACGGAAAATGGGAGTCAAAGTAAATGGAAATTGTATTCTAGTCATTTTAGTGAAACTTGATATGCAATTGTAAATGAAAATGGGGAACTGAAAGAGCGTCAATACTGAGGACAGGCTTAAAACTTGATATGCAAGTGATTATAGGTATAGACCATAAATCCATGAGATAAATTGAGCTTCTAAATATATCCGTACAACAGAAAACCCTAATAGAACCTTAAAGCAATATCCATTATTCATCCTTGTTGGAAGAGATTGTCTTTAGAGTTAAATTGCATATACCCCTCCTTCCTTGAGTCAAAATAGATGACCTTCCCAATGAACAGAGATTATGTCATTGATCTAGAATTAAAAAGCTCATCACCAAGTTATTTCAATCCATCAACTTATTGCAATCACTAAAACACTTGTAAAGTGTGTAATGGAAAAAACATAAGGCTCAAAGATGTCCGATGAAATAATTTAGTGTTAGAATTTGCAATTTGTGTATCCAAGGCTTGTTCATTTGTTTTCTGTGTCATAATCATGTTTAAGGTGTCATGTATTTATTATAAGTTTTGACATTTTAAAAATAAGTGGTGTTATATTGATTTTGATATGCTTTTGTGCTTGTGTAATATTGTATTTTAGCTATTTTCTTGTGTCTGTTTAGTAACAATATTATCTCTACTTTTGCCCATAAATTTTGTCGTAGTCTGGTTTTATTTTGTGAAACTTTTTGATATTGAACAAAAGTTTCCAAATCTTTATTGAATTAAATTAAATTATCATTCATCTAACTAAATTACTCCCGACTCATTCAGACAATAATAGTGCCTCAAATCCTCTTTTATTTGTTTGTTCTGTTGTAATTTGGTCATCTGAAAGTAGCAAAAATAGGTAAGATGAAAATGTTAGATGATAACGAATGTTCAAAACAATTTATAATGTTAAGAATATTGAATTTCATGCTGAGTGCAGATCAGTGAAACTAGAAGCTGTTAGATATCGAACTGTGTAGTCTGGCTTTGGGGTTTAGGGGTGAAGATACTGATACTGGTACTTAGAGGTCTTTCATGTATTCCATTTTTTCTAAATAGTTAATTAGGATGAACAGAAATATGATTTTTTTAAGATATTAAACATTTTGGAATTTGACAGCTTGTTATTGATTGAATAGGATGTTTGATATGAGAAATTGTATTCTATTTTCTTTTTGTGTTTTAATCTATGAATTTGGGCAAAATATGAATTTGAGTCATATGTATATAACTACTTTGTTGTAAATTACGAATAAAATTTGATATTTTCAGCCTTTGATAAACAGAAAAGCTAGTAATATCACAAGATTTTGTTGGTTTGTTCTGGACATTGTTTTGATAGTCTGCTGGAAAATGTTATTTTAGTTTGTTAGTGAGTATAAGATGAAACTGTTGTGGAAGATGAAATGTTATTTTAGTCTGCTGGACCTTGTTCTTGATTTGTTAGTCAATAGAATTTGTTATTTTAGTTCTTCTGGACCTTGTCTGCTGGAAAATTTTGAGTGGTAATACTCTAATGTTTGGTTGTCTACTATGTTAGTCGGACTTCGGTGTGAGTGGCAGATTTGGGTATGTATCTAACACAGATATGTTCAATTCTTTCTTAGTTTTTCCATATATTTGGAGGGTCCTTGGAGGGGGGTATATCCTTCTACCCTTGTCCAAAAATGTGCTGGACACGGGTGGTTCAAGAAAAACGAAAAGTCAGAACAACATAGGTTGTCTGTACCATACTGTCTTATGCCGAAAATATTCTGTTTATGGAACCCACCTTTGGTTCATTAGTCCAATAAATTTAGTATTGCTCAATGCCTGCGAAATGATTATCTAGTTGTATTTACTTATTTATCTTGGTTGACTTGAGCATAGCCATGTTTGTTAGCTTTATGCATTGAACAAACACTTGCCCTTTCTCTTTTTGCATTCGAAATTTTTACCTAAGATAATTGTTGCCTTACGGACATAGGCCATGGCCCCCAACTAAACAAGTAAACCCATTGCAAAAATGATTTTGTTCTGTCAAGTTGGAACCGAGGTTTCCAAGATTTATCAAGTGTAATTGGTGACTGATTTTTCCAAAGTGGGAATCTAGCATTGAACTTTTATTTATTTCAGTCAAGTAATTGGGTGGATTTACCATTAAAGGGACAGCTAGAATAAATTGAACTAGGTATAAGCATGTTGAAGTTCGGTGTTAAACATTTTATTTGCCGATTTTTGGAACTTGGCTTGTTCTCTGTTTTAGCTAATGTTATTTGCAATTATTGTGGTGTTTTTAAAGTCCCAAAATGGCAATTAGCCTAACTGCAATTATACTATGTAAACCTAGAATCTAATTTTAAAAAATAAAAATAAACATGCAAGTTTCTTAACAAAAATATGATAAGCCGACAATTGTAGAAACCCCTTATATCATAGGCTTAGTATGATTTGATTTTCCTAAAAGAAGTAATAATAACTCGTTGCAACTACTTAAATCATTATATCATATAGATTGGGATAAGAGTATGATTTCAAGAGCATGTGTTTTGAACAAAGGCCATGATAATACAAAGGAAAAAGTCAGCCATAAAATCAAACAAGTAATTAATTTCATCAAAGAGCATTCAAAAAAAGCATTCAAATTGGCTTTCAAAAAAATTGTAAAAGCATTCGAGAAAACTTGTAAAAGCAAGTAATTAATTTCATTAAAATACCTTTCCTTTAATTAATTTTCATGCCCTTCATGATGTTTTAGGGTGAAAGAGTTTGTAATCTATTTCTAAAGCTAAATTATCATTATATTTTTCTTTATATGACATTTCACCGACCAAAGTAAGCTAATTGACTGATATATATATATCTAAATCTAGATCAAAATAAATCATATATAATAAAACTAAATTAAAATAAGACCTAAATGAATGAAAGTCAAAAAAAATAATGTTGCTTAGACAATCTTTGATTAAACTAATCATAAATAAATATTTATTAATCAATGTTCAAACTTTGAACATGCTTTATTAAACTAATCAATGCTAAAACTTTGAACATGCTTTAATGAACTAATCAATACTTAACAAAATGTTATAAAAGTTTTAAAACCTGAATTATACATATACCAACAAGTAATTTTAGGTCAATTATACATACACCAACAATTCATTGACACCAACAAGTAATTTTGCTTCGTGTGTTCTAAATTTGTATTGTTTATTTTTATTTTATAATGTGTAATTGCAACTTCAATTCATTGATAGTGTGTGTTATAATTTTAATATGTTGCAGTAATGGCTCGTCTGCCTTTAATTGCACAAAGTGTGAGGCGTAAAAGAATTGGTCTTGCTTTGACATTATGGTTGGAAATCTGTAGAATTGCGATTTGGTTCTTGTTTAGAATGGGTGCCAGCCTTAGCCTACAGACTTATCAACCAAGGATTAGGTCCTACACCTTAGATTTTTATGCAAAACGGGATTATGTGAAGAGGCTTGTATATGCTAGTGACGAGACTTGTATTGAACAAGTTAGGATGAATAGAACTGCCTTTTGTAAACTATGTGAGATGTTAGAATCGATAGGGGGATTGAAGTCGTCAAGGTTCATGCTTGTTGATGAGCAAGTAACAATGTTTTTACACATCATCTCCTATCACCTGAAAAATCGAGTTATCAAGCATCACTTTAGAAGGTCCGGGGAAACTGTAAGCAGAGCATTTCATAGTGTTTTAGATGCTGTCATACGCTTACAAGATGTCTTATTTAAAAAGCCGGAGCCAATTACAGCCGACTCTTCTGACACAAGGTGGAAATGGTTTAAGGTAGTAGACTGAGTTTTAGATATAGCTTGTACAACATTTAGTTGACTTAGATTTAAATTAGTATTCTAACACAAGGTTTTATATCATGTGATATAGAATTGCTTAGGTGCTCTTGATGGAACCCACATAAGGATTAGGGTGCCAACAGCTGATAAACCTAGATATCGAACCCGAAAAGGTGACATAGCAACAAATATGCTAGGTGTTTGTACACCTGATATGCAATTTGTTTATGTTCTTCCTGGTTGGGAAGGTTCAGTTGCCGATGGACGGGTGCTCCGAGATGCCATCAGTAGAAGACATGGACTTAAAGTTCCTTATGGTACAGTGTATACTTAGAGGAATTTGAATTACTCATTAAGATCAAACTTTGTTTGCTGAATTAATCATTTTTTAAAAAATTATTTTATAGGTTGTTATTATCTAGTTGATGCTGGATACACAAATTGTGAGGGATTTCTTGCACCATTTAGAGGACAGCGATATCATCTGAACGAGTGGCGTCAAGGTTATCAGCCAAGTTCTCCGCAAGAGTTTTTTAATATGAAACATGCCTCAACACGTAATGTCATTGAAAGATGCTTTGGCTTATTAAAACTTAGATGGGGAATACTTAGGAGTCCATCGTTTTATCCTGTAAGGGTGCACAATAGAATTATTATTGCATGTTGTTTGCTCCATAATTTTATTTGAACCCATATGAGTATTGATCCCATTGAAGCGGAGGTGGGAGAAGGATTACCTACTAATGTGGTGGATGACGATGAACCGAATATCACAAATATTCATCCATCGGATGCTTGGGCAACTTGGAGGATGGAACTAGCCAACCAAATGTTCGATGAATGGCAAGCATCTAGAAATTAGTTAGGTTTAGGGACAAATTCAGTTTGAATTGATTTGTTGATGTTTTTTTATGTATAAACTTTGTGAAACTTTGGTGGTCTTTATGAAACTTTATGAAACTTTGTTGAATTATAATGTAATTATCTTTTCATTAAGCATGTGTTATAAATTTAAATTTAGTATTGAACTACCGATATAATATTATAAACTGTTCACCCAACAATTAAATGATATTCAAAATAGTAAATAATGTTAATTTGTTTTTTTTTTAAGAACAATATGTCAGGTGTTCCACCAACGGGTGCTTCTTCTCAAGCTTCTCGAGTAAGCAAAAGAAAATGGGTTCCAAAGGAGGATGCAGCCTTGGTTTCTTGCATGGTGGATTTGCACAATGTAGGAACATTTAATGCTGATACCGGGTTCAAAGCCGGTTATTTGAACGAGCTAGAGAAAATGCTAGAAAAGGCTTTACCAAGAGCAATGTTGAAGGCGAAACCAAATATTGAATCTCGGATTAGGTGCCTAAAAAGGGAATGGTCAGTCGTCTACGACATGCTTAATGGCCAAAACAACAGTGGTTTTGGTTGGGACGAGCATAGGCAGCTCGTTGTTGCTGAAGATGGAGTTTGGGAATCCTATGTAAAGGTAAAATGTATTTCAAGTATTTATTTGTTTTTTTACAAAACTTATAACTAATATGATTTCCTCATTTTTTTTAGAGTCACAAAGAAGCCTCTCAGTTCAGACATCGTTCTTTCCCTTACTACAACCAACTTACTGCCATATACGCAAGAGATCGGGCGACTGGGAAAGACGCTCAAACAGCTGCTGATGTTCTTGAAGAAATACATGCTGAGGATGATCGTACTACAGATATGAATGAAGAGAGAAACACATTCTATGACTGCGAAGCTGACGTCTCTTTAGACGACATGGATGTTTCCGGTATGGATCCGCGAGGAGATAGAGATCAAGGGGGTTCCTCATCTTCAAACAAGAGAAAAAAGAAATATGATGCTCGTGATAATGTGTATGCTTCATTTGAGGAGGCTGCCACCTTGTTGGGGGAAAAAATCTAGGCCGTTGGCGATCAAATCAGTAGGACTATGGCCTCCGAGGTGGTAGTTCAGCAGAAGTCTGAAGAAAAGATGGAAGAGAAAGCTTCAAATTTATATTCAGCCTTATGGTCAATTGAAGGTTTAACCGACGATCAGCGGTATGATGCTTTGAGTAAAATTCCCGATCATCCAACTCAAATGATCGTTTTCTTCAGTTTACCTTCTGTTGCCCGATTGGAACGGGTCAGAAGATTTCTTTCTCACCATTAAATATCAATGTTCAAACTTTTTGATGTTGTAGAACTTTTGAACATATTGATTATGATGTACAATTTCATTTTCATCTAACTTTTTCTTAGTATAAGTTAATTATGTTTATGCAGAATATAATTTTCAAGTCATATATTTAATAATAATTATGTTAATTTATATTTTACAGTATCATATATTATGATTTGAGTAAATTAATATAAGAACATTAATTATTAAGAATTTTTTTTAAATTATATAGTTTAATTAAAATATATTTAATAATAATTATGTTAATTTATATTTTACAGTATCATATATTATGATTTGAGTAAATTAATATAAGAACATTAATTATTAAGAATTTTTTTTAAATTATATAGTTTAATTAAAATATATTTAATAATAATTATGTTAATTTATATTTTACAGTATCATATATTATGATTTGAGTAAATTAATATAAGAACATTAATTATTAAGAATTTTTTTTAAATTATATAGTTTAATTAAAATATATTTAATAATAATTATGTTAATTTATATTTTACAGTATCATATATTATGATTTCAGTAAATTAATATAAGAATATTATCCAATTAAGAATTTCATTAAATTATATATTTTAATTAAAATATATTTAATAATAATTATGTTAATTTATATTTTACAGTATCATATATTATGATTTCAGTAAATTAATATAAGAATATTATCCAATTAAGAATTTCATTAAATTATATATTTTAATTAAAATATATTTAATAATAATTATGTTAATTTATATTTTACAGTATCATATATTATGATTTCAGTAAATTAATATAAGAATATTAATTATTAAGAATTTTATTAAATTATATATTTTAATTAAAATATATTTAATAATAATTATGTTTAAATATGATTAAATTATTTATTATTGATAATAAAAATCTTATTATAATTTAAATAACAATAACAATAATCATTTACCAAAACAAATTTAAGCTAAGGGTATTCTAGTCATTTTAGTTTTTTCTATTATGCTATTACACCTCTATTCCATTCAACCAAACACAAGATTACTATTACGCCTCTATTCCATTACATTCAACCAAACAGTGGATTAGCTATTACACCTCTAATCCAATACACCTCTAATCCCAATACACCTCTAATCCAATACGCCTCTAATCCAATACAGCGAACCAAACGTGCCCTAAGACATTGAACGCAAAATTCCATTTGACAGCTAGTAATGTCCAAAGAAAAGTCAAAAGACAGTACATTTAATTGTCCCACTTTATAGACAGTCTTATTTTGCATATATTTTATTTTCGAGAATTTTTTTATTAATCACATCAACTCCTCGTAATAATAGTGATGAGTTTGATATTAAATAATGTATGTTTTTCTATCAAATTTATATTTGATGCATTAAATCTATAAATTCACCTTTAATGAAATATACTCCTTGTGAATAGTATAAGAACATAGTTGTTAAGATATATATTTATTTTACTTTTTAGAATCATTTATTTATTTATTTATTTATTTATTTATTTATTTATAGATGAATTCACTTTACATTAATTTTTAATAGGATAATTTATATTATTAATCATTAAATTGAATAAATTGAATGGTAATAGGATAAATTGTTAAATTTTAATTTATATATTTGTGACCTCCAAAAATTATTTTTTGAAAAAAAAAACTAATTGTAGATGAAAAGTGAAAAAAAAAACTTTTTATTGATGCAGAGAGAAAGTTATATACCATCTATTGAATTAAAAAATTTAAAATAAAAATGATGATGTAATTTACCTGATCTTATAAAAAAAAACCCATATATGGAATAGTGTTTTAATATAAAATAAATATTTAAAGGTCCCTACAATTTTTTTTTGGAATAATTACATTCTAAAAACCAATTTAGATGGATATAAATTTTTACTATTTTTGAACAACTAAAAATAATTTGTCTGCAATGATCAGCCATATTTCCCTTCTCTTGTCAAAATATTATATATTCAAAAAAGCAATAGAAAAGATGCTTTAGGATAAAAAGTAAGCCTTCGTCACCACCAAAGACGGAATAATCGTGGAAGATTAAATGTAATATCACAATTTTAAAATGGTTTGTAATTAAACATCCCCCACCTAAACAAAAACGGGTTTTTAATCACACACTTCCTGCAACATACCACTGGGAATTATTAGTGGAAACTTATGGTATGGCTATCCTATTAACAACAGCAAAGCCGATGCTGCTTGCTGCAAGAAAAAAAACACCAATAGCAGCCGAAGTAACTGCAAAATTTTCATTGTTCTAATGGAAGAATATCTCAAATAATATAAATTTAATTCTGGTTGGCAAACTTGATTCCCTTCTCTATAGATGCTTTAAGTTCTGGTTTAAGGCTCTCCAAACCTGCCTGCTCATAGTCAGAGAGAGGACCCAACCCCATAACTTCCTCCACACCATTCTTTCCAAGCCTTACCTGCATTTACAGAAAGAATTTACGGTAATGAGTGATGGGAGAGGAAAAGAAACCCTTTCAATTCAAGCTAATAAATCGTAACCGGGCTTAGTTTGCAAAAGGGTTGGTAAAGTGTAAGACAAGAAGCTATCTGAGTTTGGCTTAAGTTTAGAGTGGGGGTGGGTTTAGGGAAAAATCATAACTCGGAACTTGGTGCACTTCAACCAATTATCTATCCAATCTAATATTAATTGGATGCCTGAGCACTAAAAGACTTTCATCCATCTGTATACAAAGTATCTTCCAACCCTTCTACAACCATTCATTAGTTAATTAGACACTCCCTAACAAGTGGAGCACAAGAACCATTCAATAACAAACTCGGGATGGACAAAAACTTGAGATATGTCAAGGTCTTTTGAAAAAAATCACCTTAGAAGCAAAGAAGGGAAGTTCAGTGACAGTTGACTGTACAAATGAACATTCCACGACATCAGGAACACCATTCAGTCCCTTAAGGCAAGCATCAGCGAAAATTGCACCAGCATAGCTGTACAAAGAAGCAGGACAACTTAGGTTAAGATCATATGCTTTCATTTTACAACTATACATACAATTGCAAGGAAATCAAAACATGAAAGTGATGAAGTTAAGACTGATACTTACGCCATTGATAATGTTGCTGATCCCTTTCCAGCCTTTGCTTCCACAACTTCAGTGCCTCCATCTTGTGTTCGCTTTGTTAGAGCCTTGATATCCTCTTCAGGCAAATTGGCTTTTGGTGTGGCCTAAACAAATTTAAAATGAAACTTAGCGAAGGCTATGATTAACAAAAAAACTGAAAGGAGCACAGCAGTGTCAAGCATTAGATACATTTCGATATCAAATAAAAGCAATGATAAAAGGGATACAGGGTACAAGGAAGTACCTGGGAAAATAGTGGGAGAATGGTTATTCCAGCATGGCCACCAACAACTGGAACATTGACATCTGCAAGAAAGTGAAGAAACTTTGTCAATCAGATAGTTACTTCTATAATCCAAATTTTCTGATTCTATAATATGTTTATGAGTAAAGGACTTCTCATGAAGGAGAAAAAAGGTTTACTTCAGAGTTGGAATATTGCTTATTTTTCATAACAGAAGTTCTCAAAAGAGGAAATGGAGGAGTGGTAAACGACCCCCTTTTTTTCCTTTTGTTTATAGAAATATATATAACTTCCTTTTATGTAGAAACTCAACAAACCTGCAACATTCACTTTTGCCTTCCCAGCGTAGAAAGTCTTAGCCCTAACCACATCAAGGGTAGTTACACCAAACAACTTTTTCTCATCATATGTCCCTGCCTTCTTGAAAACCTCAGCAGCAATTGGAACAGTTGAATTGACAGGGTTGCTGATCATATTAACAAGTGCCTGAGCCATAAAACCAGCTTATTAAATAGTTGGGAAAGAAAAGTCTTATAGAAGCTTACAACATAAAGAAATAATTCATTTATGCTAAGCAATATCTTTCAATTATCAAAACTATCCCTTATATTTTAAACAGCAAGGAAATGGGTATAAATCGTATATAAGAAATAATTCTATATTAGCTTATCCAATCACTAGCACAGCAATCCCTCTTTGGTTCAAGTTTAACAGTCATATAGAAGAAACAGAACCTAGCTAATTTAAGTCTTAGAAGCATGAAGGATCCAAATAAAATAGTTCTCCAAAGAAGATAAATTAAAGGAAAAAAAAAAGGATACAAACTCACATTAGGGCAATACTTGGCAATAGCAGCACATAGACCCTTGACGATTCCAGCATTGATGTTGAAAAGATCGTCGCGAGTCATACCAGGCTTTCTTGGCACCCCAGCAGGAATGATGACAACATCACATCCCTCCAAAGCTTGCTTCAATTGATCTTCACCAACATATCCAGCAACCTGAAGTCACACGCACAAAAGGATGTAAGTTGCTAAAGGAACAAAGCAGTCAAATGAACATGGAGATCTACATGCTAAGGTAAACAGATTGCATAAACAAGCAACAAAATCCAACTCTCAAATCCTTTAAAACAAGAAGAGTCAAGTGATCAAGCCAAATGAAAAGACATATATACAATACTCAAATTAAATCAGATGCATTAATATAAACTTCCGCGAAGATGAAAACATAATATCAAAGTCAAATTTGAATGGAATCAAGCAACTAAATCATTACAGAAATTCCATCAACAAAACATTAGATCAACTCATACCTTCGCAATGTAGACAGATAAATCACATTTTATTGACAATAAATTTAATAAAAACTATAAAATAAAACACAAATTCTAAATCCAACAGAAAAAAAAAGATGATGTAATTTTTATATGGACCTTAGATCTGGTGTTGACGTGGCTGACATCAGCTGCAACGCCGGGAGTGTTAGCGATATCATAGAGAGCCAGTTGAGAAACAAGAGGGTTAAGCTTCATGAGGAGAGCCAAGGGCTGGCCAATCCCTCCGGCAGCGCCCAAAACCGCGACCTTCCGATCGGGAACAGATTCAGTGGCATATCCTCGGCGGAGGAGGTGCTTTCCGGCGGCCGATCGAGCTACTGATCGAAACATTGTTGCGGAGAGTTCAAGCTGAAGAGTGTTGGAATGGCTTGACTGAGAGATTCGAGGAGGAAGAAATGTCTGGGTTTTTTGTATTTATAACAAGTGAAGCAATGGGGAAAATAAGTGAACGAAATTTCACTCTTTTACTGGTTTACAGTAGCTGCCAAATGTCCCTCTTCCCCTTTTTTTGAGCTTACCAAATGATTTTTACTTTTCTAACCTTTTTTTGGGTTATTATTTAAACTTCAAAACTATAATTATCTGATTCCCTAACATATTTTCAGTATTAAAAAAATAATTTAAAAAATTAAATAAACCCATACATATTTGTGTTATTTTATATTTCTATTACTTCATTCGATATCTTAATCATTTTCTTATATAAAACGACCAAATTAATTTTGAGGAATATGCTACTTTGATCTTTAGCATCTTTCCCCACACCAATCAAGCAAACAGGTGGTCATTGATGTCAGATTCTGTTAAGCTTTTTATATCATCCAAAAAGTAGAAAAGGAAAAGGTCTGAGATAGAAAAGAGTTAATGGACTATGGTACCATGAAAAATATGAAAAACACAAAGAAAAAGGTTTTGTTGGGTTTAGGGGAGCGTTTGATCAAATCAAATGAAAAAAATTCGAGTTAATCGAGTTGACGAATTATATTTTATCATTATAATTTAATTTAAAATTTTCTCGAATCGGGTGAAATAGAATTCGAATCAAATCAAATCGAATATATTTGTTCGAATTAAATTTTAAAAAATAATTTTAGGTCATTGTAATCACTATCACCCGTCGTAATAAAATTTGTTCACCGTAATTAAATTTTTTATTACCTTTCATAACCTCATAATTTATTTATTAATCTTTTATATACGGATTAGATTCTTTGCTTGTTTAGTTATTTCAATTATCTTTATATTCTTGTCACTATATATTTTGGAATTAAAAAATATATTAAATGTAAAAATATGATTTTTTTAATAAAAGTTATTTTAAAGATGAAATGTGAAATTAATACTAATATAAAATTTTAACACGAATATTTTATGGTATTATTAATAATTTAATTTTAATATAAATATTTAATATGACTAAATAATTCAATAATATAAATAATATAAAATGTGAAATTTAATTTAATAATATAAATAGTAGATATAAATAAAATTATTACTATTTGTGTTTAGAGATTTTTTGGGATAATTTTGATTTTTTATTTGGGAGCAAAGAGTGAGAAGTAAAAGTTTAGGGGAAAATAAAAAGTTTTGAAGAGTAAAAGTTTGAGGGAAATTTAATAAGGGGAGTAAAATTTTGGAGGGAAAATATTAAAAAAAATAGGTGGGATGGGAAGGAAGTAAAAGTTTGGGGGGACAAGTGAGAGAGAGTAAAAATTTAAGGGGAAAATAAAAGGTTTTAAGGGTTTTTGAGAGTAAAATTTTGAGGAAAAATGAATGAGAGTAAAATTTTGATGAGAAATGAATTTTGAGTAGATAAGGGGGTTGGGACAGAAAGAGAGTAAAAAGTTTTGGGAAAAAAGTGAGAAGAAGTAAAAGTTTTAAGAGAAAAATAGAAAGACTTGAGAATTTAGGATAAAAATATTAAATATTATAGTTTGATATTCAAATTATTCAAGTTATTCGAATTCGAAAACTCAACTCGATTTGAACTTAAAATTCGAAAAAAAAAATTCAAAGTGACTCAAATAACTCTATTCGAGTAACTCAATATTTGAATTTTTTTTTTAAATTTTTCGAGTCAAATCAAATTTTATTCACCCTTAGTTGGGTCATATTATTGGAATTTTCAAATATGACGTTTTCAAAGGAATTTAAAAATATAGGAGGGATTGACAAAGAAATATGTTAATCTTCATTCTTACTTTTAATCCATGTATATATTTCCTTTGGTACAAAAATCCATGTATACATACACAATACTCTGGAATAAGGAATCTTCATGACTTAATTTCTAGGGGATAAGCTACAAATATATGCTGGGCCAGAAGAAAATAAGGGCTACAAATGTATGGTCAGGAAACCAATTAACACCACTTGAGACGCACACTACCGCATAACTCCGGGTTAGGCATCTGATGCTGATTTTGTCGGTATAGGCAGGCGCCCCTGGGAACTAATGGTAATTTTACATTCTAGTGAATGTGTCCAATCTTGCTTCATTTGAGTGCTGTGGTGGAGCAAAGTCAACCATACGCCTTCCATCTCACCTTTCGAGGTTGGTTTTATTTATGCCTCGGTGTTCCACAGCAGATGGCCAAAACAAGGGGGGAAAGAAGGTACCAATGCCAGTTAGCATAATATAAAGAGCATTAATCCCACCCATCACCATTAAAAACATGTCAGTCACACACTTCCCTACCTACCCATCAATAAAAGGGGGGCGGGGGGCAGGGGGAATGGGAGGAATATACACCTGGTTCCTTGACAAAACAAAATTTCTTGAAAGCAAAATAGATATACAAATGGAAAAAGCCAAAGAGGATGACAATGAAACTTGTTGAATGGTTGTGTTGATTTAAATCTTATAGACCAAATAGCCTCATCTTTCATCAAGTAAAACAGATCCCATTTTCGTAAAGCTAACAAAGAAGCATGGTATTGAAGAATCAAAGTTAAAAGCTCAGATAATTCAGTCTGCAAAATAGTATTTGAGGCACATTTTTGGCAACTACGCGACAAAAATAGGATACAAGGATTTCTTCAAAAGCACTCACAACAAGAACCTCCTTTTGGAGGAACATGCCAAGAGAATTGAGTCGGTACAGATATCAAAATCAGCTAGCACAATCATAACCCACAAGGAAATTGTTTCACAGATACATCACCTCCACTCGAACTGGATATTGACCTAAGGTTTCAGTAAGTAAACTTAAAATTTCATGAACCACAGAACTATAGTTAAAAGAAAAGGAAAATAAAAGCTAGCTTTTCAACCGGCCATATCCACAAAACCTATCAAGATACTAGCTCTAATGCATAGCGATCACACAGTCCAAACCCCACTGAACAAAAGAAATATGTCAACAAAGAACATTGCGGCAGATAGGAGAGAGGGACTCGGTTTATGTTGCCAATGAAGTGGTACACAGAAAGAGTCCATGTGCAAGTCCAAAAAAGGGGAAAAAACTACACAGATTATACAAGCAAACTGCTGATTAAGTACACCAACACTCAACATATAGCAGCACCAGATCAAGAAGCAACTGACAATTTACTGGTATGCTTAATGAAATACTTGCTCTCACATCATTAGGTTCATAACTGAAACAAGAACCCACCCAAGAAGTCCATGATATTTGGGCGTTCTACAAATTTTATACACAACAAGGAGAAGAGAAATATTCCACTTGGAGAAAAAAGGTACATCAGTCAAATATCAGGTGGAGAGGAGAGTCAACACTACCAAAACTCTCGCATTTATATGATAATTTGATGACACAATAAGCTTGAAGTCATCTTTGTCTGGCAACTTTAACACGTAATTAAGCCAAGTACAGCAGAAGTGTAACAAGAACACAAAAGTTGACATTAGAAAATGGTGTTACGACTTTATGTAAAATAACAGTCAAGTAACACTTTTCTGGGAGAGAGATTCTCTACAGCCCATTAATTTATACAGCAAAATAAATAACTACATTTAACTTCAAAAAATAAGCTGCATGTCTGTTTTTAGTATAGTCCACCAGAGTACCTAATAGAAAATCAATAAGAACAATGATATCAACCAAGAAAAAAATAAACTTCCAAGTAGAGGAGATGAAGCAACAACCACGGATACCGGCAAAAATAGGCAAAAAAACTGTCACTACTTGTATTATTAAAAAAATATACTAATAACTAAATGGTACCACTGGAACAAGAGTTCCTAACGGAACACAGAAAAACTAGTTTAGATCACATGTTTTGCCAACCAGCACTCAGAAACAAACATCTTAAAGGAGCAAATCAAGAGAAGTGGCTGTAAGAGCCCAGCTAATGCATTCATCAAGCCAGAGTATATATAGTCTGCATTCAGGCAATCACCAGAACCACAAAAAGCATCTGCGCCCAACAAGCTGTCATAAACCTGAATCAAACACCCATTTATAACTAAATTCATCATTTCACATCATCAAGCAAAAAAATGAAATGTCAAAAACTAATTGAAAACAATGTATTAAAGTAACACTACCGAAAAAAAAACACATGCATACCCGCTGTACTTACATGTAGGGATAAGCTCAGACATTTGTCCCTTTTCAAATGAACAAGAAAGAACAAACAGAAACACAAGGCAATTGCAATAATCATAGTAAGAATATATATAAACATCTGTCTATCTAAATTGCACAAAAAACATTTAAAAAAATGTCTTAAGACTTCACAGTGATGGAAACCTTTTCCGTAAAAAAATTTGGAATACCAAATAATGGAAAGCTGGATTTAATTTGAAATGAATGAAGATAATATTCCCTCTGATTAGTTAACAGTTGAAACAAACATTAAAAAGGCATGCAAGGCGCCAGATGCAAATCATGAGAAAGATGAACAACTAAGTTATAATCTACAATGCAAAAATGACATATTTAAGGCAAGTTAAACTGGAAATAATAATAAATACGAGGCACCATATAGAGATTGAAATCCACTCTTCTTTTCTTTAGATGCAATCAAATGAAATGAAAAAGCGTGGGCCATAGAGAATTGGAATATTAAATGATACTACCGAGGAAGACACTCAAAAAACTGCATAAACATTGAAAGGAGACAGCAAACTCAAACATGAAAGAAAACTGCTATCCTATCTGGAAAACTGATCACATAGATGGATATCTCATGCAATATCAATAGTATATATATCTGTTCTCCAATTGGTAGCAGTAAAATAGAACCAACCAAGATAATTTAAGTGTACCCAAAAGATTTGTACTTTATCAACACAACAAGCCATTCAGTTCATACCAACAAATAGTAAAACCCACGTACTGAATACAGTTCTCTAGACATGATTAGACAAGATCATAATATGCCTTCCAACACAACAAGTCAAAAGGGAAATAAATATGAGACACAAAGAAGGAAACCTTAGTGCCATACCATAAAAGAATTCTAGAACACTCTCTATGTAGGTGAAAATAAGTAAGCGATAATAAACAGGAGGGGAAAAAGGTTCCATAACTATGGGAATGCTAATTTTCTCATTTGCATACTTGATTATTAAAAAATAAAAAAATATATAACGACACTTATGTCCTTCATATTAAAGGTTCACTATAATTTTGTAGATAATTTCACAAAAGAAAAGAGATCAACTGACTCCTGGGGGCAGGAACTCAATCAGAGGCTTCTAGCATAGATATTAAACACCAACCATAGATAAATAAAGTTGTCTACACAATAGGGGCATATAATTTTCACAAAAGATTCAGGAAAATAAAAGAAAACCAGCAAAAAATGAAAAACCATTTTGAAAAAAAAAAAGGCCATATATGGTATCTTTTACAAAAAGAAGTAAAATCACCATATGCAGACAACTATACAGGTATATAGCACACAAGTAACAGAATGCTGACCAAACAAAGCAGGAAAAGAACCCCAGATTTTGAAGCACGAACAAACAAGGAACAAATACCCACAACAAAGAACATGAGCAAGCACAAACACAAAATTAACTCACTCTCAATCGGCGGATAGTAAAAAAACGTAACACCTCATGTAGTATAATGAATTTAAGGAATGCTAAATCAGGGAAAATAACCTCAGTAGAACGGTGGCCCATTGGGATACATTGCACCGGGTGGAACTCTTGGCGCAGGGGATGTCCCGGCCCCTTGGTGAAGCTGACTAGGGAAAGCAGCCGAGGAAGACAAGCTATAATGAGCAGTCTCTGGATAGCCACCAGTTGGCATCCCAGCAGAACTCGGCGGCATTCTATACAATGAAGACCCTCCACTTGCAGCACCCAACCCACCCCCTGCACCAGCACCACTCAACCCACCATAAACAGTTGAACCTGGTCCGCCATAACCAGCTGATCCTGGTCCACCATAGCCAGTTGAACCTGGTCCACCGTACCCACCATACGGCCCACCAAGTCCAGAATAACCCCCAGCAGCAACACCGCCATTTCCACTCAAAGCGCCCACTCCAACTCCTGATGAATTCAAGGGATGAGGATGACCCATGGGACCAGGCGGCCCTTGCATCCCACCTGAAAACCCACCGTAACCACCCGGCCCACCATATCCTCCACCATGTCCTCCCATTCCCATCTCTGCGTTTCCCGGAACCCCACCGCCACTTTGCATCATCCCGTCTTGTCCTTGCTTCCCTTTTTTCCCTTCAATAGCCAGCTTACAATTCATTTGTCTCCCATCAATGTTCTTTACAGGCTCCGCTAACGCTGCCTGAGCCCCTTCTGCTGTCTTATAAACGAAAAGTGCAAAACCCCTTGATTTCCCCGTCTGCTTATCGAACCCCAAGGGCCCCTCTTCTATTTCCCCATACTGAGCAAAATGGCCCAATAACTTATCCGCCGGCATATCATACGGTACATTGGCTACATAAATCTTCCTCATATGAATATCCACCGGGTTACTATTCGTCGCCGAATTCCCCGCCGCCGCCAGCTGTGTCACGGTGACTCTCCCGTCGATTTTCTTACTGGGTTCTTTAAGAGCAAGCAAAGCACCATCTACGTGCTTAAACGTAACGAATCCATACCCTTTCGATTTCCCGGTAGTCTTGTCGAGGATAACAACCGCTTCTTCGAGTTCTCCATAGACCGAAAAGAGTGAACGAAGGCCATCAGTTGTGGTATCCCAACCCAACCCACGTATGAAGAGCTTCCGTTGAGACGGATCTTGATCGGCAATAGATCGAACGGCTGACAGAACGTCGACGTGACGACAAACGGCGTCTTGGAGGATGTCGAGGAGTTGGTCGACGGTGAATCGCTCAATAAGTTTGCGGCCATCTTGTGGGGTTAGTTTGGTGATAGGGTCAGGTTCCGACAGCGCTGAAACAGTACCGTTTTCATCTAACTTGCGTTTCTTAGTTGGATCCATGTATTGCATGTTGGAGGATGCTTTACCCTTAAAACCCTAACCCTACAAAATTCACAGAGAAAAGAGAGACCGTCTTTCAACTTGAGGCTTGAAGATGATAGAGCCTAAGAACTCCGCGTGTGTTATTTTTATAAGGACCTGATTGTGTGAGCCACTTTAGTTTTGGGCCAACAACTCATCTTTTGTATTGGAATTTGGGCTCACCCTTTTTTTCTGGGCTGAGATTTTTAACTTAATCAACACTAGTTAAATTTTATTCAAGGATAAATCTCAAAATTATATAATTTAATGTGTAATTATATACATAAACTCTAATTGTGGTTCAAATGTATATTTAAATTTTTAATTTTAATTTAATCATCCACATCTAAAAAAATAAATATATCAATTTAATTTTATATTAGATAAATATAATTATTTATGTATCAAATATATAAATATATAATGATGTTTTATGAGTAATTATGTTAATAATTTATAAGAATTGGATCAAATCGAAATTCCATGCATAAAATTACACATTAAACCATAATTCATGTATAATTTTAATATTTATCCCTTTTATTTATAATCACTATACCTAATTTATTTGTAATAATTTACTTTTTGAAAATTGGTGTATATTTGATATAAAAAATATTAATAATGTCAATGTTCAGTCAAATATAGAATAATATGATAGATGTTATAAAAGGAAGGGTAGATATGGGTGCTCATTACAGATAAATCACACTTAATTCTTAAACCTTGATTTGGGGTTAACATGTTTAATCTGAAAAATCCCCTTCCAATGATTTCTGTTAAAAGGTAGAAGTGTGCAAAAAAGGATTTGAAGAGATGATAGAAACAAGGAGCTAATGAACATGGAACATTGGACGGCCTACAAAGAACCTTGTTTTCCCTTGCCACAACTATGTTTATGTTACAATTTGTCCAAAACAAAGATAATGAGATTCGGATGATGTTAACTGAAAGAAGCAGCTTTGCACACTTCAGTTGTACAAAAACAAAATTGAGTGTTTAATGTTATTCATCCCCCTTCTAAAATGGTAGAATCACATTTTTCTAAAGTTGTCGGTTGCTACTCTGTAATGATCTTGAATCACCTTCCATCATAAGATGATCTATACAAAAAGCAACAAGAAGCTCATCAAATGTAGAGAAACAAAGATAACCGCATGATACATATCTAAAATGAATCAACATTTCCGCTCAGTTTAAGTTTTGCTTAGAACTCAATAACCATGCACATGATGTTAAAACAAAAGATTCAATCCAAAAAATTAAAAAGATGAACTCTGAATTGGGCTCTCATGGCTGTGATTAAGGTCTCGGTGATATAGGCAATCATGTGATGGAAGATAGAAATGAATCGGGATGAAATGTAATCAGCAATTCAGCAACAGATACAATGATCTGAACTGAAACGAAGACTTGAGAAATGTTATAACCGAAGGAATGGACTAATGGGAAGGGTGGGGGTAAAAGAGGAAAGCACTTAAAATGATATATATGATCCATGAGCAGAATATGACAACAGCAAAACATTGGTCATCAAAATTTTCAAATTGCTATAGAGCATCTTCAACATGCATGGAACATGTTCCTACTATGGTCCAATTTCAGGACATGAGACCAAAACCATCTTAGAGTTCCTTTTTTACCTATCATAATAAGGACAGCCATCAAAGGAAGTAAACAAAACAGGCATCAGAAGGATCAAAAACTATGTAACCTTGTATCTTGATATGTGTTTCACATGAAATTCAATGCAAACATAATAAAAAATACAATTGCACTACTTGAAATAGGGATCGAAAGAATTCATTAGCCAAGATAATGACCCTTATGGCCCTACCTCAGTTAAGTCCATTAAAAACAAGGTGAACTACTCACATCATCAAGATGAACTATCACTGTCAGAACCTGCATGAAAGTAGGGGCGTAAGAAATCTAGCAAATATACACTCATATAAGCATAATGAAAGAAAAACTTTAATATTTACCACTTGATGAAGATCCAGAGTCACTGCTAGAACTGCTTGAACTACTTGATCCACTCTCTTCATTTTGTTGCCTTTTTCCATGAATAGGAGGTGATGTAGGAACAATCCTCTCCACTGCTTAGCAATCCAACCAGTTTTAATAATGAGTGCATGAAAAATTCATCTTCTTCAGACCTAAACAAGTAAATAGTATACCAAGGAAAGCAAATTCTTGCAGGTACACAGTGATTACCTGTTTCAGCTACTGTTGATACCTTATTAGCAGGTGGTTCCAGATTCTGCAAAAAGAATAACAACAAAATGTTTCAGCGAACAAAAATTCCAAATAGGCAAAACAATTGGAGGTTCAAAAGTCACTTCTCCATCATCTTACAGTCTCCTGAATATTATGGTCATCTTCAGTATTTGCTTGAAGAGCAACTTCAGCATTTTTCTGGATTTTGCTCGAACTCTTCTTATAGTTGGTCACAAATCTATCTAGTTCCCAAAGCGTTTCTGGATCAACACTATCGATATCCACCTCAATCTCATCTTCTTGCTGAAAAAGCGCCGCACTCCTCCTCTTAATAATCTGGACAATGCTATCAAGTTCCTCTGAAGGCAAGTTCTGAAGGTCTACACTGAGTCTCTGCTTCTCCTCATAAGTCATATCCCTCTTCTCAGGATCCTTTATCTTGGATTTCTTTGGTACTCCAATCCTATCAGTAGGAGTCAAGTCCACATCTCTTGATTTGGGGTCAACAGGCATTGTCATGGATTCTGACCTCTCAAGAGTCCTAGCTTCTAATGGTAGTGATGAATGAGCTAAAGCAGGAGGGCCATGAGATTGAATTGGTGCTGAAGCTGGAGCTGGAGCTGAAGCTGGAATTCTCCTTGAAGTGGGAGTTGGCAAATTGTAATCATGACTCCTTTCGAACCTCCTATTAAGGTTAGACTCAGACTCTATAGCTGCCCATTTTTCTTCAAATAGCCCTGACAATGTATCTGCCATAACATGCACATCCTGTCCTTTCGGGTTATACAGCATTGCATTACTGAAAGTTAGTCTCACATCCTCCGCAAACTCCCTAGGTGACTTGTACCAATTCTTGTTCAACCTAGTCTTCACCGTGCCCAAATCCATAGGATGCTTAACAATTGAATAATAATCATGCAACCCAAGTCCCTTCACATCCACCGGTTTATTAAAAACCCAACCAAACTTATGCTTCATTAACTTCCCTAACAAATTACTACAACTCTTAAACATCCGACTTGATAACTTCTCCGCTGCAACCCCATCTCCCACTTGTCTCACATTATTCTTCCCAACATTTAGTTTCATCTTCTTCTTATTCTCTACAGGCTTCAACTTCTCCTTCCCTAAAACAAAGTCCGAGTTCTTATAATACTGATTTGCTTTTGGGGTTCTCTTTTCTTTCTCCACAAACTCATTCCCATTCCCAACACCATTGCCATTGTTACTCCGATCATTCTCTGCCACTGACACAGATAATCCATGAAAAGACCTTGAACTAGGCAATCCCACAGAACCGACATCCGAGTTCACTCTAACTAAACTTCCACCACATCTATCAACATCCTCATTCCCTAAGACCCGCGAATTCAAATAACCACCACTAAACCTACCTTCTTTAGCATCAAATTTCTTAAGTAAACCCCTAACTTGCTCAAGTTCTCTAGTTAACTTCCTCTGCAAAACTCTAACATCGTTCTTGGACAAAACATTCAAGTGAATCTTAACAAGGTTATCATATCTTACATACCCAGAAGTTACAGTCCCATTGGTAGCATTTTGTGCACCCCGCTGCAACTGATTATGGCTATATGAATAATCTGACGCGACGGCATCGAAGTGTTGGGGTGGCAGCTGCTGAGAGGAGTTGTGATAATCAGCTGTAGTAGTGGTGGGTACAATTTGCTGAGAAGATTGGTGAGGGAAAAAAGAGGGATTTTTGGGCTTGTTGTGGGTTTTCCTGGTATAAACTTTGTTGTTGTTCTTTGATTCTTCACCTTCAGTTTTCCCTGTAGCCATTCATATAAGAAAGAGGAGAAACAAAAAGAAAACCCAATAGATCAAATTTTCAAAGGAAAAGAAAGGGGGAAACCCCTAATTGAAAAATACCCAGATTAGGTAAAAGCTTAGAAATGGTGTTTTCATGTTGGGGCTTTTGTTTGGGTTATATGAAAAGATCAAGGTTTTTGAGAGGGAGGAGAAAAATGAAAATTTTAGGGTTTTTGAGAGACGTAAAAAGAGAGAGAGAGAGAGAGAGAGAGGGTTTTGGGTTTTTTCCTTTTTAATTTTTTGGTAAAGAGGGAATTTTGGAGGGATTATTTGGATCCTTCGATTTGTTTCTTTTGGTTTTTGTTTGTTTTCATATTGAAGAAGAGGAGAGTGTGCGAGAATCTGAGAGATGAGCTAGAGCACGCGCGAGAGAGAGCGAGTGACTTAAAAAGGGGAGGAATGTTTAGGGTATCACCACGTCAGATGGGAACTTAATACAATTGGCTGAGCCTAATGGATTATTATTTTTCCTCTTTTCTTTTCCGGAAAAACAACTCCACGGAGACAGAGAAATCGGTCAAACAAGACGGCACGAGACTGAAGGGTGACAATGCCACTTTGGTTTGGACTAAAATTGTTTGTAGGTTGGGCAGGATGGGGTGGGGCCGAGTTTTTATAAAATTCTAGTTTTGGTTCATAGGTTTGAGTTTGGGTTTGGGTTTGGATCTGTCTAAAAAAATGGATTTAAATTTTTTTTTTAAATTCGACTCGAATAAAAATATTAAAATTTAAACTCAGCTCAATTTTCTCGTATTAAAATTTTTTATTTTATTTTTTATAAAAAATTAAAAATATAATTCATTAAAAATACTAAAAATATTAAAATAAATATTTCGTAACAAATTAAAAATAAATAAAAAATTATTTATACTTAAATAATATTATAATAGGGTACAATTTAACAAATAAATGACTCTAAAATAATAGCAAAATTAACAATAAAATAAGACTTATTGTAATGACCCAAAATTCATGGGCATCAAAAAAATGCAATATCGAGCCTCTGTTTTAGTGAAATGGGTTCGTAAATAATTATTAGAAATATTTATAAGTCTAGTAGTGTGTTTAATTAGGTTTTAATTAAGTGAATTTAGCTTAATTAAGAATAATTAGGAAAAAAGGACTAAATTAAATAAGGGGTAAAAGTTGAATTATAGATTAATAGAAAGTAAAAAGAACTAAAATGGAAAATATGCCTTTAATTATAAAATAGATATATTAGTAATAAATTATATTAAATTAATTTAAAATAATTAGATTTTTATATTATAAATATAATATAACTTTGACAAGTGGATGGTGATAAAAATATGCAAATGTAATAATAATATGTATACAATTGTAACAAAAATATTTAATTACTTTTTATTTAAGCAAATAGATATTTATTAAGTTATTGTTATAATTATTACTATTATTATTATTATTGTTTTCAAATAAATTGAATTATGACAAATGTAGGGTGGAGATAAAATACATGTGTAATAATATGTATAATATAATTGTAATACATGTATTGTTTATTAAAATAGATACTTATTATTTATTTATTATAAATAATTTTTATATAAGATTTTTTATGACAAACTAATTAAAAGGTTACAAATGTAATATAAATATTTGTTAATAAATATATATGTACACTTGTTATAAAATAATTTATTTACTTAATATTAAAGTAATAGATAATTAGATTAAATTATATTATTTTTAATTAAATAATTAAATTATAAGATTTTTGTGTGAAAAATAAAATAAATGATGACAATTGTATGGTATTGATGGTGTACATTTGTATATATATATGATTAAATACTTAATAGATATTTAGAATAAATATATTATAATATATGTTAAGTAAATAAATAAAGTGTATGTATAAGGTATAAAAGAAAAACGAAAGAAAAAAAAAAGAAAACGAAAGAACAGCAGAAGCTATTCGAAAACAAGAAGAAAGAAAAGAAAAAGGGGAAAACTAGGGTTTGAAGGTTTAAACTTTTAATAGGTAAGTCAATTAAGTCCCTTTTACTTAATTTTGATGTTTTAGAAGCTTTAGAACAAGGTTTTGATGAAATTAAGTTGATACGTTGAAAGTTCATAGGTTTATAAGCATAGTTCATGTTCGAAAAATTATGAAATTAGGATTTAATTGAAAGAATTTCAAGTTAGAATTGATTAAAGGATTAAATTGTAAATTAGGCTATAAGTTTTGTCTTGTAGGGATTAAATTTAAAGAATTTTTAAATTATGGTTTTATTATGAACGTTAGATAGTTAAGTAGAATATGGAAGGAAATTGAATGGAAATAGAGTGTGAATTAAATTAGAAAAGTAGATAAATCTATTAATCTAGTTAAGACTAAATTGGAACTAAAATATAAATTGGATAGAAATTCAATTATTATTATAAATTAATGTTGTAATTAATAGTGTAAATTATTATTATTTTCGTAGCTAACAAGGAACTCGAGGCATCGACACACAAAGCAAAAAAGAAGGTTATCGAGGAATAATCGAATAAATCCGAGTTTGTATTACTATAATTCAAATCTATTTATTATTAATTGTTATATTTTAATTAAAGTGCATGGTAGATAAATTTAGGAAACTAATTGAAATAATGGTATTGATTTGAATGAAATTGATTTAAAAGTGTTTATGGCTATTGAAATTAAATGTTAAATTAAATTATGTATTGGTAAGTAAATTATGAGGCAAGTGTTGTTATGGTATTGAATGATAATTGAAATAGTTGTTAAATAAATTTTAGTGTTGGATTATGATTGAATTGTTGAATTGAAAGAGAATTTGGGATTTAAAGTGATGTTGAATTGAATGAGAAATATGTGTTAGTATTGAATTGTATTTTGATTGATGAATGGAAAGTGTATTTGATTTTGAAAGTGGATTTTTGAAATGAAAGTGAAATTGGATTGTGGGATTGAATTGCATATTGATTTGTAAGTGAAAAGTGTATTTGAATTGGTAAATATATGAGAAATTGTGATTTAAGTGGAATTGATGTGAACATTGATTGAAATAGAGAAAGTGAATTAAATACCCTATTAACTAGTCAGGCTGAGTCGGATATAGTTGGCATGCCATAGGATTGGAAGTGTTCAGAGATACTTCGACCTTGAGCCGATGAGACACTGGGTGTCACTATTTTACTTCGAATAGATTCGATAAGGTACTGGGTACCACTTTACTTCGGCTAGGCCGATGAGACATTGGGTGTTAACTTTGCTTCGAACTATCCGATGAGGCACTGGGTGTCATTCTGGTGTGTTTGGTTGGATCCGTGTATCCGGCAAGGTCTGGGTTTGTTAATAAGGTGAATAACTGAAATGAGAAAATTAAATAAATTTGATTAATTATACTATTAAAAGTATGAGAAAGAAATTATGTGTTGAATTGTGAATTGAATTGAGACTTGAGATTTGAAGTATGAACTTAAGGTTCATGAAATTGTTAAATATCGAATTATCGATATTGAAATCAGTTGAATAAATGAAATGAGACAATCGAATGAATTTGATTGATTGAACTATTGAAAGTAAGAGAAAGTGAAATTATGAATTGAAATATGAATTGAAATTGAGGTATCGAAATAAGAAGTGAAAATAGGATGAATAGGAAATAATGAAATAGTGTTTGAGTAAATTGAATATAATCATATGGATTAATTATAATTATTTTTATTGAAAAATGTTGGTTTAAATAATTATTGTAAAACTAATGTTACTAAATAACTGATGATTACTGAATGATTATGTTAAAGTACTGAACAACTGATTGTTATTGAAATGAATATTTTCTTGAGAATAAGTTATTGAATTGAGATATAGAAATGAAATTTATGAAATAATGATTTATGAAATGGTTATTGATGAAATGCATGAAATGGATATTGATGTAGTAAGAAGATATATAAAATTAAAATGAAGAAAAGCTATTTAAAATACATATTATTAAATTAAAAATTAAAGTTTAAATGCATGAAAGATTTATTAAAGTTAAAATAGTGGCAAGATTTAATGTATATATATATTGTTTTGCCTTAAGTATTTGAATTATAGTAATACCACTAGGTATATACTCAGCGTACGGTTTATTTCCGTGCGCAGATTAGGTACAAGAATTTTTGAAGAGTTGAATTTTGAGATTTGTAAGCTTTCATCACATCACATCTTCAAGCAACAATAGGGTATGTTTTAAAATTTTGAATAGAATGGCATGTACTTAGGTAAAATATTAAGTATATTCCAAGTGTCCGTTTTTATGTTCTAATATATTAGTAATTAGCCAAGAGTTACTTTGGCACCAAATGTAATTTTCCCATATTAGGTTCCTTAAGCCGAACATGGTATAGGCGTGTTACACTTATACAATATCCAAATGATAACAACAAAATAGTAGCAACATAGTAGTGAAATGAAATCAAAACAATGGGAAAATAGTAGGAAAATAACAGTAGAAAAATATTGGGAAAATAGCAACAAAGCAGCGGGGTTTTTTTGCAAATTTGGGCTGGGTCGACCCAGGACCGGGCCAAAAAAAACTTACCCGAGGCTCGGTCTGTTTTCTAAATGGACCTTTTTTTTTCCAAATTTATTTTTCAAGTCTATATTTTTACTAAACCTTTTCACTTTTCGAGAGAACCCAACCCAACCCGTAGACAAGTCTAATTCGGACCATTCTTAGGGTGGGTTTGGATAGGCGATGCGTTTACCTACAGTTAGTGTAAAAACAACGGTGGCGATGAGATTAAATACTGTAACGTAAGACAAAAACTAAACTGAACACACTACACCGTACCCAACCGTCCATCCAAATCCACCCTTATAAATGAGATTAACATATTTTATATTTGGTTAACTCCTGCTAGGGTTAAAAGTATACATCACAAATTTTATTGAGGTAAACTACTTTAATCCTTACTAAACTTTTCACTTATTTTTATTTTAGTCAACTTTTTAATTTAATCACTAAATTATTTGAATTCATTTTTTTAATCACTGACCTGTTAAATAATTAACGACATTATGATATGATAAACATATTTTCACCATTTTGTTCTAATTAGTTGACGGAGAATGAACTCGATCAACTCAACCTTCATTTTCACCCACCATCATCAATCCAAAATCCAACCACAACACTCAACACAACATATATTAGATGAAAACAAAAAGTAAAAGATACGAGAGGATCCATACCCATTTTGGGTTTTGAAGGTTCAAGTTATTGGGTGCCATTTTTTATGATCTAAATGGTCAAACGAAAGAAGGAGGCGCAGAGAGTAACATATCTCAGGTTGGCAATGATACAAAGGAATATAATGGTGGATTTGTAGTTTTTATTTCAAGCCAACAATTAAGCTTAATCATAATCAATGTAACATCCCTTGCCCGAACTGATCGCTAAGTCCGAGCTACAAGACGCCACATTTATTGTCGGAGCAGCTACATTCAATTATACAGTAACAATCATTCAAATATACAATAATATGTTAACCACATTTACATTATGATACACGATCAAATCTGGTCTTAATCGAACTTACAAAAGCTCTTTTAGTGACCCGAGCATGAAATAGGACCAAATTGTGAAGTTTCAAAATCTCAAGGCCTACGTCTTGACGTCACTTCCTTCATGTCATGATGTCACCAACAGTTTGTCACATCGTGACCCCAGATCACTCAACATCTTGATATGATTCACTGTCGGTCGATGTTGCGACAAGAAAGAATGCTCATCAAGACATGGACTCTGTTTTTGGTAAAATTTAAGTCATTTGGTACCTATTTCAATGCTATCTCAGAATTCATCAACTTAAGCATAAATGGTTAGCCACACATGCAACACCCCTAACCCGTATCCGCTGCCAGAACAGGGTTTCGGAGCATTACTACCATTTGCAGATCACTAAAAAAATTTAAATACTTACCGATTCAATGCATCATATAAATAAATATATTACCATTCAATCAACAGTTTGACACTTGTATAAGCATCAAACAGCAACATTGTTAGTATACTTGCACATATCTCATATAAATTCAACATTGATATATCTATTTTCTCGACATATCGCACTTGAGTTTAATAATAGTCTCAACTTACATAATTTCCTTGTATCAACATATCAAAGATAATCATATATGCACATGTCATGAAACATATCATGCTCTTACCATTTCTTCATAAGCATTTATCATTCATTTCATTATATCAATATTTCATGCTCCATCATTTCCATATATTTTATGTATATTTATTCTGGTAATAGCTTATATCAAACTTAACATAAATTATATTCCATGTACTTATACTTATTTCGTTTATCTATCTCCATAATTATTTCATATAACCATTCGTCATCTGATACATATTACTTGAATATCAATTGTTCAACAGATGTTATAGCGTCTCCCATCCACAGTCTTATTTATCTTTGACATGATGCCATAGTGTCTTTCAACAATGGTCTTACTCATTTTCTATCATGTTGCCATGGTATCTTTCAACCATGGTCTTGTTCATTTCATATCATGTTGCCATAGTATCTTTCAACCATGGTCTTACACATTTCATATCAGGTTGCCATGGTATCTTTCAACCATGGTCTTACACATTTCATACCAGGCTGCCATGGTATCTTTCAACCATGGTCTTACACATTTCATACCAGGCTGCCATGGTATCTTTCAACCATGGTCTTACACATTTCATATCAGAGAGCACACTCCCGCGAACCTCATCCTTACAGTAGGATTACCAGTCCAGGCCAAATCCCCTGTAATATAAACTCATAGCGTATTGTCGGGATTACCAGTCCAGGCTAAATCCCCTGCAACGACAATTACTCTAATGAGCTTGGATCTGAATTACCAGTCCAGGCTAAATTCAGACACTAATTCGGATTACCCGTCTGGGCTAAATCCATTTTACACGTATTCTTCGGGAGGGCTATATCAGAATAGGATCACCCGTCCGGGCTAAATCCTTTTTACCGTCAATTCCTTTTCAGAGATCCAAAGAAATTTTCCTTTCATTCAACCGAGATTTATTTTCAATTTATATCGAGTATCATCAATATTTCATCAAATATCATGACTTGAACATTCAAATCATATTTTCATCACATAACCACATATTTCAAGTATTTAAAATACAATTCAAGTTACACAAACTTACCTCATTGCTTGTTTGTGTTTATAATTTCATTAATCCGATATCTTTTCTTTTCCACGATCAAGTCTCATATTTGAGTCGTCCGGATCTTTATAAATAATTTGATCATCATTTTCATTCATTTCATATTCTAATGCATTTAATTAATGCTCTAGGCAAAATTACCATTTTGCCCCTAAACTTTTAATTAATGACGATTTCATCCTTAGGGTCAAGAAAATAAAATTCTTGCAATTTGATCCTTATTTCCAGCTATTATTCTCATATATATTGATAACAGTCCAAGAATTCTATAAAATATCAGAATTTTTCATAATTTCAACACTTTTTAATTTAATCCCTAAAATATTTTTTCCCCCGATCTTGAACTAAATTAATAATTTCATTAAATTTTGTAATTTAAATAATAAAATAATCCATTTCATGCAATTTGGTCATTTCTGACATTTTTACAAAATTGCCCATAAAGTTTTATTTTTATTCAATTTAGTCCCTGAGCCTAAAATATGCAAATTAGCCATGCTAGATGAATATTCATACATATTTTTCCTCCTCATCCTCTCCATTCCACATACTTAATGTAGATAACACACTTGTAAGTAACATTATCCATAATTTTTATTATTTACTTTTATGAATATTCAAGTTGTCCATCTGTGTCATAATCACTAAATTATTTATATCTGGAGCTATAGAAATAAAAATTAAGATCCGATAATTTTCCTTGAAACTAGACTCATATATATTATTACCATAAAATTTTCAGAATTTTTGGTTTAGCCAATAAATACATTTTATTCTTTAAAGTTACCCCTATTCTGCTGTCTGACAGTTCTGACCCTTCTTCACTAAAAATTAATTATCTTCTCGTACAAAATTCGAATGATATTCCCGTTTGTTTCTATTTAAAATAGACTCATTAAATATTCTAAAAATATAAATTTAATCCCATAATTATTTTTATCCAATTTTTTATGATTTTACAAATTCAAAATAGGGGAACCTGAAATCATTCTGACCTTGTCTCACAAAATTCATCATATCGCATGATTTACAATTCCATTGCTTACATCATTTCTTCTATAAGAAACTAGACTTAATAATATTTAATTTCATATTTTATTCATCCTATAATTAGATTTCTACAATTTTTGATGATTTTTCAAAGTTAGACTACTGCTGCTGTCCAAAACTGTTTTAGTACAAGATATTAATTACCATGTTATAACACCCTTATTTTCTTTTTCTACACCATTTCTCATCACTTTCTCTTATTTTCTCTTCACTAACATATCAAGAACATAGGACCTTATGTAAGAAAACTCTACTATAACATTATTTCCATGCTTTGTCAATAATAACAAACTTAAAAACATATTGAAATCTTGATATACTTACCTTGTTCTATTGATACTAATCTTTAACTTGATTTTGTCTCTCCTCCAGCTTCTATTTCTTGAATCCAACTTGATATTCTAACTCCCCATGGTCTCCTTAACATTTCTCTCTCTTAGTAGCTATGGAAATTCTTTTGATTTCTAGGTGAATTTTTTGTGGAAGGACCAAATTGTAAAGAAAAGAAAATTTCTTTCTTTTCCTTCTCTTCTAACGTTGGTTGCATGCATGGAAAGATGATGAAAATTCTTCATCTTTCCTTCCTTTTATACTAAATAATTAATAATAAAATAATAATAAAATAATAAAATATCTCATTAAAATAATATATATCTAATTAAATAATCATAAAATATCATCAACATCATCATTACTTTCTAGATTTCTCTCTCTTCCAATTGACCATTTTACCCTTTATTATCTTTTAAAATTCCATCCTTGAGTCATCATTTAATTTGGTAAAATTATAATTTAGTCCCCCATAGTTCTTCACCTATTCAATTTGGTCCTAATTCATCCATTTTCCTTAGTTTCTAGATCATTCCACTCTTAAAATATTTACACTATTGGTCCTTCAACTTTTTCATATTTACACTTTAACCCTTAAAATTTTGAGTATCTACTCTTGTGCAACAAAACTTTTCTCACTTTTATAATTTAGTCATTTCTTGAATTAATATATCATAATATACTTCTCAATATTGACATAACTCAAAATTTCCTTTTATGCACTTTATTTCCTTATTTTACTATATCAAGGATAATATCTTACTGTAAAAATTTTCAGGGTATTACAACACATGCATCAAAACACTTCAAATACACACCATTCAAGTGCAAATGACCACAACCTAATTCATATAAGCTTATAACATCTATTTTGCCATGAGACATATCATACCATCCCCAATGCATACATGTCAACAATTAAGCATATACTAACTTCATTAATACCAATTCCATATCCAAATATGTCATTTCATATGCCACATACATATCACAAACCATTTACCAAAACATACCATTTCAACAAGGCATTACATTGCCAAAATCAAACCTTGGAAAGGTTTTTAGGCTATAACTAACACTTTAAGTTAACAAATACAAAACACCTATGTACATGCCACAAAACTGGACTTAAAACGATCGAAAAGCTACAAATTTGAAAACAAGATTATGTGAGCTTTTGGACGATTCACAAGTTGAAATCTATAGAGAAAGGGAAAAACAACGGGGTAAGCATATCGAATCCGTAGTAAGTTCACAGGCATTAAACAAAAACTTACCTTATCTTTCAATTAAATACAATAAGCTACTAAGCTTAACATCATTTGGCTAGACATGACAATCCACAACATCAACAAGGTGTGTTTAACATATAATCAATCATGTAATATTACAAGTACATATCATGTTATTTCATGTCACAATACATAACAAACTTAAATCTCATTCAATTCAAGAATAATGTAATCACATATATAAATCGAAAGCTTTATACTCTAATTATTCAATAATCTATCATTTGAATATCAAATTCATTTCCTGCCATTTCAATCTTTCATTTTTCATTAACCACTCGGTCTGATGAACCCTAGTAAAACAGACTCGAAAAAACATGGGTAAACCATACCACACTCGATAGCTCGTAAATACTTTAACTACAACACACAAGGGCACCAAAGTGCAAAGCCTATAAGCAGCTATTCGCATAATCATACAACAATACATCCCTCCACTACACCAGGGTCTTTTTAGAGATATACAATACTCGATGATCCAGAACAAATGTTGGATCCAATATAAATCTGTAATGATCTCTGTACAATCAAGTATCTCATACAATCACATATCTTGCACAAGTACACATATAACCTTATTGGCATGTCAATCGTATCCTATCCTTTACTACGTTCACTCGGGCATCTTTAACACATATAATCATTTCTTTACAGTTTCGTACATATCTCTCATTTTGTACCAAATTGCAAACAATTCAAATTACAACCAAACATACACATATTTATAATTCAAATATATAAAAATTTAAATGCAATCATACCATATAAACTTACCTGGTCAAAACAACAAGCAAATTGAATCTTCAAGGACTATTCTATAATTTCTCCGATTATTCTCGGTTTGATTCAATTATTGATTTAAACAATTATTTTAAATAATCTATCAATACCAAACATTTTTATAGTATCCCATAATATGCATGAACCAGTTTAATTTCATTTTCTGGATGCCCCTAAAGTTTTGTATTTTGTGCTATTTAGTCCCTAAAACTAAAATTGCAATAACTTTCAATTTTGAGCTTCGGTTTCAAAACCGATCTAATTACATACTTTTAGGACCCTCTATTATCTATTATTATAGTAATTTAGCATCAGTTTTGCAATTTATACACTTTAGTACTTTTGTACAAAACTAACAATTAAACTTTACAATTCAATCCTTTTTCACTTCTAAGCTTAAAATCTGTCAATTTAACACCTATTTCTTCAATAAACAATTAATGGAAACTTTAAAATTTTTAACTACTTTACAAATTGGTACATGAGCTAACTAAATCAAGCTCCATTGACCTAAAAAGCATAAAAATTATAAGAAAATTACTTGTATAGCTTACCAATTTGAGGGTTGAATGTTTGAAACATTTTTTAGGTTTTCTTTTCTTTCTCATGACAAGGTTGAAGAAGATGAAGAAAATAAAGGTGACATCTTTATGCTTTAACTTATATGCTTGTAATTAAAATATAATTAATCATAATTATTTATTTAAACTTTAATTAATTAAAAGTTAATTACAAATAACAAGATAGTGGATTTTAATACCTTTCCACCACCATTTAAGAAATTATAATGGTTAAATTACCATTTTAGTCCTTTAGCTATTTAAAAATCTACAGTGATAAGACTTTTACAAATTATTCTTAGTACTTTAATTAACTATCAATTCGAAAAAATTATTGGACCAAACTTTGATATATTTCTATAATAGACTAGTGAATGTTAATATAGTAAATATTAATATTTAATATTTACGGACTCGATTTATGGAAATAGAGTTCCAAAACCTCTATTTTCGACACTATTGAAAAATCGGGCTGTTACAACTAGTGTTTTTAGAATATGACTGAATTAGTTAATGAATTGATTGGACCGAGAACTGATCGGTATACTAGTCCAAACACGTCAAAGTGTACCAATTCTAATGCAACTTTGGCTCAAATGTTTGGCTCATTGTAAGGTAGTTGATGTGCCTTTCCATACTAATAACCAACACAAACTACATTGTCTCATACCTCAAGCTGAGGTAGTCCATTTAGTATCGAATTCTTTATCATTACCTTTAGCTTTAAGTAGCTCACATGACCAAGCCTTACGTGTCATAAATCAATAGTTTCATTTTTTTAAGTCTTGTCTATATAAGCTAATTGTGTAAACATTACATAGACAAACTATAATTATCTTCTTATTGTGTATTGGTTAGTTTTAGATTTCGATACACCTTCTCATTGTTGGGTTTGAAAACTATGTAGTTTTCGTCTAACGTGAGTTGTGATATTAATAACAAATTCTTCTTCATCATAGGTACAAGATACACATTTTGTAGCTTAACCTTATGTGGAATGTAACGATGGATAATCACGGTGTCACCAATATGGGATATTGGTAACATGGAATCATCGACAGTAACCACAATTCTCCCTTCTTTGTACTTTGTTGCACTTGATAGCTTTTCTTTATCTTTGGTCATGTGATTAGAGCAACCGAAGTCAACTATCCAATCATTTTGATAGTTGATTGAACTTTTTCTTATTATTGTTTGGCCATGTTCTATCTGTGGCTCCTCAATGCATGAAACTGCAATATCTTCTTCACCATCGTCTATTATTACACAAAAGGCTTGAAAATCCCACTCATGAATGGAAGTAAGCGACATTTCCTTAAAATTTTCTTATCATGTAATCTCGAGCAAAATGTTTGGACTTACCACAATTGCAGCAATTACCTTGCTTCTTAGGAGTATTTTTACCCTATTGATTATCTCGCTTTGACTAAGCTTCTCATTTCTATGAACTTTCATCTCTTCTTTTATTCTTCCATCTTTGTTGTTGGCCTTGGGTTGCTCACCCTTTGCCCATGCTCGTTTTACTTTGTTGACTTTGCCCTCGAGCATTCTATCTTTTCCTAAACATTTCTTTTTCCTCGTCCTTAACTGAGACTCTAGACATTTGGTTATCTAAATCTTCTTGATTGGCCAATATTGTAATGGCCTAAATTCAAGGTTATCGGAACAATGATTTCGTAACCATAGATCCGATTTAAAGAGAAATTTATTTCAATATTTTTGCTTGAAAATTGATATGATAGGAAAATCGTATGAAAATATTGATAGGAAAATTTTATCGATTTAGTGATTAGTTAGAAAAAGAAATTATTGAAAAAATTTGGTAAAATAAGGTATCGGGACCTCTATTTCGTAAAACCGAGTCGAAAATAATTTTATAAATATTTATGAAATGTTATTAATGTGGTATTAAAATTTCGTTAGGAAATTTTAATGTTTGGGCAGTCAATTAAATGAAAAGGACTAAATTGTAATAGGTGTAAAAGTTGCTAGAATGATTACATAGCTTAAGAGTTTAATGAGAAAGGATTTAAAAGGCAATTAGACCCAAAATTTATTTGGGCTGGACGGCAAGGGTATGAAATCAGCAAAAAAATTGATAAATTAAGGGTAAAATTGGAATATTGCAAAATTAACTAAATAAAACTAGGACTAAATAGGAAATATCTAGATTTCTCTTCATTTCTCTTCAATTACAGCAGCTAAAAATGCCATAGGAGGGTTCTCTAAGCTGGTATTTCATAATCTTTGCACCAAGTGAGTTAATCCTTACCTTTTTCTTGTAAATTTTGTGTTTCTAAGACTTTTACAACTAGGTCCTACTATTGAATTCATTAGTTTTGGATTTCATGGATGAAATTGAAAGTCACCATGGTTGAGTGCTGTAAGTTTATGATGAAATAGAATGAAATTAAAGCTTTAATTTGTTTATGAGATGATTTTATTAGGCAATTTCAATGGAAATTGATTTTTAGGACCTAATTGTGAAAATGTTTGGAATTAAAGTCTATTGCTGAAATTCTGATTCCTAAAGGTTGTAAAATAGTTTAAGATGATAGAATAAAATGTTAATTGAGAAAAATCAGCTCAATTGAGAGGCTAATTGAGTAGGGACGAAATTATCATTTATCAAAAGCTTAGGGGAAAATGGTAATAAACAGCTTGCACTAAAACAGTTTGGACAGCAGCAGTAGACTAACTTTGAAAAATCACCAAAAATTGTAGGAATCGAATTAGAAGATGAACAAATATGGAATTAAAACTTATTGAGTCTAGTTTCTCATAGAAGAAATATTGTAAGCAATGGATTTGTAAATTTTGAGAGATAATGAATTTTGTGAGACAAGGTCAGAATGAATTCGGGTTCCCCTGTTCTGACTTTTAAAAATTATAAAAAATTGAATAAAAATAATTAGGGACTTAAATTTATATGTCTAGAATTCTTAACGAGTCTATTTTTAATAGAAACAAATGAGAACATCATTTGAATTCTGTATAAAGAGATAATTTATTTTTAGTGAAGAAGGGTCAGAACTGTTAGACAACAGAACAGGGGTGACTTTGAAGAATAAACTGTACTGATTGGCTAAACCAAAAATTCTGAAAATTTTATGGTAAAAATATATATGAGTCTAGTTTCAGGGAAAATTAACGGATCTTAATTTGGAGTTCCGTAGCTCAAGTTATAAATAATTTAGTGACTATGACTCAAGTAGACAGCTTTGAATGAACTATAAATAATAGTTGAATTATAGAGAATGTTGCATATGAACATGAAATGTATTAAATTGATAATTAAATTTATTTATTTAGATCCAGAAGATTCAAATACGAAGCTAGATCGAGGAAAGGAAAAAGTTCGGGATTAGTAGATTTTTACTGTTTACAAACAAGTATCAAGGTAAGTTCGTGTAACTTGAATTATATTCTTAAATTGCTTGAGATTGTATGTTATTGATGTGAATATGAATTGAATGTTCATTGTATGAAAATTAATGAAACATTGATATATTTGATAAAATGGGAAGAAATCCCGTTTGAATGAAAGGAAAATTCGATGGATATCTGAAAAGGAATTGACGGTAAAAAGGATCTAGCCCGGACGGGTGATCCTATCCTGATATAGCCCTCCCGAAGAATATGTGTAAAATGGATTTAGCCCGGACGGGTAATCCAAATTAGGGTCTGAATTTAGCCTGGACTGGTAATTCAGATCCAAACTCATTAGAGTAATTGTCGTTGCAGGGGATTTAGCCTGGACTGGTAATCCCGACAATACTCTATGAGTTTATATTGCAGGGGATTTAGCCTGGACTGGTAATCCTGCTGCAAGGTTGAGGTTCGCGGGAGTGTGCTCTCTGAAATGGAAATGTGCGCACATGAATATGAATTGACGGACCCGGAATTGTACACTAAAAGTGTACCTCTGAAAATCCATCGAAAATTCCAAGAAATTCAACGGGATAAATATGGAAAAATAACAAGGAAATGGAAATCATGATATTGACGAGCTCATCAATCATAGTATATATTATTGGTACATGGAAATTATTGTACTAACTTGAATGTTGAGTTTGTGCATATTAGGGTAATAATGCATTGAATGGATATATGGATGTTTATTGTATTGTATTGAAAATATTAGGTAAGTATAATTCTTGTTACATGAGCTTACTAAGCACAAAGTGCTTACCCCGTTTCCTTTTTCCCTGTTTTGTAGTGTTAAGAGCTCGGAGGTCGGATTTGGTCGGAGACACATCACACTGTCAACCTCAGGATTTCGGTATATAAAGAAACTTTATTTTGGAAATCAATGGCATGTATAAGCTAACAAAGTAAATGTTAACGTGAAATGAATGTAAAGTTAGCCATTAGTATGGTTAACAAACCTGGTTATAGATATGTGATGACGTTATCTTATATAAATGCATGAATCTATCATGAAAATATGTTGAATTGATTTGGTTGATGTGGATTGGTCTCGATTTAATATTACACGGAAGGTTAGATATTTATAAAATGGCTATATTGAATAAAAAAATTTAATTCGTAAACTCCTGTAATGCCTCGTACCCTATTCCGGCAATGAATACGGGTAGGGGTATTACAAATATCTTTCCAACTCAATAAGCACCGACTCTTCAGACCAACCTTTTGTAGTTGTTATTGTCAAAACTATTTTTAAAAAAAACGGCGGTCGACTTGATATTTTGAAAAGAAAACGAAAATTGGGAGTCGCCATCGATCCTTTTTGTTGAGGTGTGATCGGGTCACCTGGAGAAAAATAGTTGTTTAATAAACAATTTGATTTATTTAAACAACGATTTTGGTCTGCGAAATTCAGAAAAACAGATTCGGGAGTCGGTTACGTACAAGGAAGGATTAGCACCCTCGTAACGCCCAAAAATTGGTACCTAGTTGATTAATTAGTGTCTTATTGTCGAAAATTAAGAACTTGAAAAACTTTAAAATACGATCCCTCTTTTTGTAAAAAAAAACTTGATTGTTAAAAACCTTCTCGTCTCGAAGTAATAAAATATTACATCCAGTGAGTTAGGACACGGCATCTTGAACTTTTGAGAGTGAGCTTGCTTTTTATTTAAAATTCTTGTATTTCAACCCCTTTTAAAAGGATATTCAATTATTTAGGGTAAACGAGAAAAATCGAAACCCAGTAAGTTAGGGCACGACCTCTCGAACTTCCAAATACCGAATATTGCCTTTATTTACACAAAATCTTATCTTGAGGTAACAAGATGTTATATACGGTAAGTTGGGGCAAGACACATCGAATCTCAAAGAGTAAGCATTTTATTCAAAACTCGTATTGCAGTTTAAAAGAATGTTCCGTTATTTAGGTTAAATGAGAAAAATAGAAACCCAGTAAGTTAGGGCACAATTTTCTCAAATTTTCAAATACGGAACGTTGCCTTTATAAAAGAATCAATTTTGGGTCGGGTAAAGGTTAATATAACATAAGTTGTAATAAAATGAGATAATAAAGAATGCATAAATAAATTCAAATTTCGATATTGACAAGCATAACAGAATAAACATAGACGCAAATGTGAATGATAATGACAAGAACAAAAATAAATGAAGAAAACGAATAAGCTAAAATAGAAAAGGAAATAATAAATAAGTTAAAAAATATTTGAAATTACAAAAGAACAAGTAGTAAATAAATAAATATTGCGTAAAACTATTTTGAAAAATGATAGTAATAGTAATAATAATAATATAATAATAATAGTAGTAATAGTAATAAAAATAAAAATAAAAATAATAAAAATAATACTAATAGTAATAATAATAATAATAATAATAGTAAAAATAGTAATAATAATAAGACCGTAATAAAAAGAAAAAGAAATAATAACATGTAAATAGTAATAATAATATATTAATAATAATAATAGTATATGTTAATAATGACAATAATAGAAAATAAAAAAAATAAAAAATAAATATACTATGTCAATAAGGATAATAGAAATAACAGTAATAAAAACAGTAGTAATAATATAATAATAGAAAATAAAAATAAAAATAACTAATTTGAAAATAAAATAGCAAAATAATGAAAAATGATTAGATCGAACTTAAAACGAAACTTTGGGGCAAATTCAAAATAAAAGAAAAGGGAAGGTCCATATTGCAATGCATGAAAGAAGTCGGGGGCCAAAAGGGCAATATTCCCTCCCTTCTGAAACGCGCAGCATAAGGGAGGACCAAAATGAAAACCAAAATAAATTATAGGGAACATTTAAAAAAACAAAAAACTTGATTTTAAAACAATAAAAAAGCGAAAGGGCTAAAAGTGTAATTAGCCCTTCCTTTAAAAAACACGCATATCCTAGGTTGGATCGGGTTAGATTGGGTCGGGTTATGGCAAAACGACGTCGTTTTGGCGTCTGAGCTTCAAGCCCAAAACGACGCTGTTTTATGTGGGTATAAAAACAAAAAATTTTTTTAAAAATTTTCATTCTTCCTTCATTCTCCCAAAAAACAGAATAAAGGCTTCTTTTTTTCTCTGCAGCAGACCCTCACCGTCCATGGTCTCCAGCCATTGGCTGTCGAGTCGGCTGCAATTCACCGACGTCGGCGCCGCCGTATGCGACTGCAGAAATGCTAGAAATCACTTTTTTTCAGCGAGATTGAAGGTAAGTCCCCTTTTTTTACTTTTTACATTCTTTTTTATGTGTGTATATATATATGTTTATATGTAAAAAAGATTCGAGAAGAAAAAAATAATAATAAAAGAGATGGAAAAAGGACCTTTCTCACGCTATTTTTTTCGATCTTCTTTTGTGGTCTTTGTTTATGTGTTTAAATCTATTTTTTTGATTGTATTCTAAAAAAACTCCCTAACATTAGATTTTGTGATGGCTTTTATAGCCTTTTTACATCATTTTTTATTATTTGCTGTCTTTTCTTCTTGCAGGCGGTGGAGCAAGTGGAGAAGCAGGTGGCTGACAAGGGCGGTGCTGGTCAGAAGGCTAAGGGTGGCTAGCATTAGGGTTTCTAGGGTTGGTTTTGTTTTTTGTTTGTTATGGGTCTGGGCTGCATTGTTTTGGGCTAGGGTTTTAATTTTTAATTTGGTCTAAAATTTGGGCTGATTTGGTGTCTGAGGTTGGGTTGTAAGATGGACTGTTTATAAACCATTTTATTGGCCCGGGCAAATTAGGGGTCTTACAATTATGAGAGGCCATTATTGTAACGACCTGAAGCTTACAGGTATCAGAAAAGTGTATTTTCGGGTCACTGTTTTTGTAAAACAGATTCGTAATATTTATTAGAAATATTCACTAAGTTAGTTGTGAGGTTAATTAGATTTTGGCTAGGTGATTTAGCTTGAATTAATGTTAATTTAGTGTAAGGACTAGATTGAATACATGGTAAAGGTTGAATTATGGAATAGAGAAAAGTCAGGGGACTAAATTAGGAATTAAACCCTAAGTGCCAAGTGTGTGGTAATAGTGAAATACATGTGGAATAATAATAAACATATATTAGTAATTATTAAATATTTACTTATAATATAAGTAAATGATATTAAATTATAATATATTATATATTATTATATAATATAATTAAATAAATGAAATAAAAGAAAGAAAAGAAACAAACAAACAGAATTGAAACGAAAGAACAGGGGAAAAAAAGGAGAAAAAGAACAAGAAGGAAATTAAGGTTTTGGAGGTTTAAATTCAAATTGGTAAGCTAAATTGACTCATTTTCTCGTAAATTTTACGTTTCTAGAATCCTAGAGCAAAAAACTACTAGATTTATGTGGAAGTTTTGAAAGTTAGTTGATTTTTAGATGTGTGTTATGTTGAATTAATTAAGGAATTAGGGTTTGAATTGATAGAATTTCAAGTTAGAATTGAGAAAAAGATTGAATTGTAAAGTAAATCATAAGTTTTATATAGTAGGGACTAAATTAAAAGAAATTTGAAATTAGGGTTTTATGGTGAAATTAGAGAGTTAAATTTAGTTTTAAGTGATAAATTGAAGAAAAATAAAGAATAAATTGTAAAAAAATAAAGTTAGTATTAGTTAGTGATTAAATTGAAAACTATGCAAGAGTTGAGTATAAATTGAAATGTTCAATATGAAATTGTAGTGTATTGATAAACTTTAATCGTTTTAATTCCGTAGCTAACGTTGATCCAGAAGCCTCGACCAGGAAAGGAAAAGAGAAAGTCAACGAGAATTAGCTCGGAAAATACGGTTTGTATTTTTATAATCCGAAAACTAAAATTATTTGTTGTATTTATTATTATGTATGGTAAGTGAAATTGAGGTGAGTTTGATATATTGATATTGAATTGAATTATTTTGTGAAAGTATGTGTATGATTGAAAAGTGTATTGAATTGGAATGGATTGAAATTGTATATTGATTGGAAATTGAATTATGTATTAAAATACCCTATTAACAATGTCAGGCTAAGTCGGATATAGTTGGCATGCCATAAGATTGAAAGTGTTTAGGGATACTTCGACTTTGAGTCGATGAGGCACTATGTGTCGTATTATTATTGCTTCGGATAAATCTAATGAGGTATTGAGTACCGTATTGTTTTACTTCGGCATAGCCAATGAGGCACTAACTGCCATACTGGTGTGTTTGGGTTGCATCCGCGTATCCGTCAGAGTCTTAGTCGTGTTAATAGGGATGTATGAATAAATTGATCAAATGATTGATATTGAATAATATTGAATACAAAATGGATATTGATATTGAAATTGAAATTGAGAAATTTATTATTAAATGCTATTAAATAGCAATTGTGAGATTGAAATAGAAGATACGATGAGTTTATAAAATTGATTATTTATTGAACGATTTTTATTATGTATGATTTTGTATATAAACATTATAAATTTTTGAATAATAAGTATCCGGATTATGGAAATACCAGTGAGTTTATACTCAGCGTACGGTTATTTTCGTGCGCAGGTTAGGTAAAGTTCGATCGTCGAATCAACATTCAAAGCTAATCCCGGACTCAAATCACGTGGTGAAGTGTTTTCTCTTTTGAAAATGGCATGTACCGTGGTTGTCTTTTGATGTCATTTAGATATGTGAATATTAATGGTGTATAAGATGATATTGGTTGATCTATATATATAAACATATATCTTATAATATAGCCATTTATATGGTTTTAGTTTGAATTGGTTGAATGATATTTAAATGAATTGATTAGATTATTTATGTTAGATATCTATGAACATGCATGAGTTAGATCTTTATATTGATAGATCTGACATGTTTTAGATGTATTTAATCATGTTGTGGATTGGTTGAAAGACTAGATTTTAAGTTGCTTGTTGTTCAAGGTTTGTAAGGTTGGTAAACTTGTTGTATAAGGCTCATTTTGAGTCGACACGACCTAGCACAAAGGCTTGTGACGGGACCGTGTGAGACATACGGCTTACACATGGGTGTGTGGTTAGGCCGTGTGTCCCCTACTCCTTAAAAATGCAAAACAAAATGCTCAGTAATTTGCACACGGGTAGAGACATGGGCGTGTGTTTCGGCTGTGTTAGGCACACGGGCTCTGCACACAAGCATGTGGCTGGCCGTGTGGCCTAAGTCAGAGAGTTATACAGGGTAGGACACGGTCTAAAGCATGGGTGTGTTTATGGTCACAAGGGCGTGTGAGCCCTGCACTTAGGAAAATTTTTGAAATTTCATGAAAAATTCTCTAAGACTTTGATTATGTCCCGATTTGTTCCGAATACGTATTTTGGGCCTCGAGAGCTCATTAAAGGAGCATTGTAATTAAATTATGATGTATATGTTAAACAAATATGTGATTGCTCATTCTTGTTCTGAACTGTCTGGTAATGCCTTGTAACCCTATTTCGGTATCGGATAAGGGTTAGAATAGAGGGTGTTACAATTATACTTTGGATTTAAGCTATTAATTCTAATTCTTCGTAATATGGCTTCACTAGGCATCTCATCAGGAGCTAGTTCTACAATTTCACTACTAATCGACTTAGCTTTGGTAAAGTATTGACTTACCGATATTCTCCATTGAATCGAAGTCATTAGCTCATTCTCCAAGGTTTTTAACTTTGCCTTATATGTCTTTCCAAACAATGCTGCCAAAATATCTCATTCTTCATTTGGAGTCTCAACATCGTATTTTAAGATTGTACGATTAGACTGAACATCACCTTTGCAACCTTAACCTCCCACTTTTCCATGTCATTAGCTTGAGTTGGTGGTTCAACCTCATTTTCATCAACTATGCTTCACAACTCTTTCCCTTTTAGATAAAATTTCATCTGAAGGTTGCAAATGCTATAATTGCTCCATCTAAGCTTTTGAATTGTGCTGACTGGTGCACCAAAACTTGCCATGTACACTTCTTAACGTCTTGTGCTACCTTAATTATGTTTGGTCCTAGACCAAAAATTTATTGCAACCTTGAACTGCAAAACTAGCAGCACCTCTTCTTCTGAGTAATCCCTAATTGGTACTTGAACAAATTCTTTCTATAATCAAGCTAACTGATATTCATAATAGTCGTGAAGTACCATTAATTAACTAGCTCTAATACTACTTATTAAAGTAATTGAAGAAGCAAATGTAAAATAACTTAAGCAACAGACTCAAATTAAAAATAAAACAAAACTTGCTTACTTAATGCCAAAAAAGCAATGATGCCAAAACTTTAAGGAAACATTTCACTTGTTTCTTTTCTAACTCACGCCTACAAAATGGAAAGGATTCAGCCTATTTATAAGCTCTGTATGACGGTTTATGTAAGTCGGCATACATTGAATCGTTATATCATTATCTAATTGTGGATAAAATCATATAATTATAAGTTTAGATACTGATAGATGATGATAAGCTTGAGAATTCTCTAGAAACATTGAGAAAGAGAAGCCGGTGATTATTAACTTGGCATGGGCTCAGCCCCCTAAAATGTAAAATTATTATTTTGGCCCTTAAATTTTTTTAAAAATTTTAAATTAGTAAAGGTAAAATTTACTTTAGTCCCCCTAAAATTATAAAAAATTAATTTAATTCTTTATAAATTATAAAAATATAATCTATAAAAAATTAAAATTTTATCCGGCTCCCCTTAAAAAAATTTCTAGCTTTGCCCCTGACAACGCCCTCGACGTGTTTGTGAACCCGACATTGAGGCCTCAAGGCCTCGATCTTATACCTTGATTGAAGACAAGCTAACACATTTTTCTGACTTACACTAACTGGGTATAGGTAAGGGGACCTTCCAAAAACTTAGAAAAAAATGGGGAAAAAAATGAATATATCTATGTTACAAACGTCCTCGTATCTGAAACTCACACTCGAGTTCAAGTTTTTATGGAGAATCTTTATGAATCAGCTGACATGTTCAGCAAACAGCTGTAAGAAGCATCAATAAGCTATACTTGGTAGCATTAAGCTGGTGTAATCACCAATAAAAAGCATTATTGTAAGACATTTGCAGATGAATGAAACGCTGTTTTGAGAGTTGGTGCGCAAAGAGCATCAATTCAGCAACTTACACGTACTATTATGCCAAGGAGTCGATTAGAAATTTGATGAAAGCAACATGTTTTTATCAGATAACATTTGCCTACGTAATCCAAACTTTTTGCTTTTTCAGTTAGATAAGTAATTATCTAATAATATCCACAACTTTCATGAAAGATAATAATCTGGTGAAAATAAACATCTGTGTTATTTAAATGAAACTGCATACATATTACAACTCATACGTATTACCAAAAACAGAAAATCTCAAAGTACTTGAGGATTAATTAACTTATTCTTCATGTTATACATTTTCATATCCAATGGAGCAAAGAACTAAGTTCCCTACATAACATTCTGCAATTTCTGATCAGCTGTTGTCTCATGACCTATCGAGCTTGAATACGTGTATGTCAAGTTTGGATATTCAAAGAGGACAATATCGGATTATGACACGTAACCCAATAGGTCGAGTCATGACATGCTGATTAATAGTGATGCTGAGGATCCGGTCCTCCGGGCGAGATTCTCTCCGGGCTACTGCTTAGCATCCTTCTGTAATAGTCGATTTTCGATAAATCGTAACCAAGTTTCTCCAACATAGTCATGCCATCAATCTTTTCCGCCATTGTTGGGTTACCATGAGGTCCATGACCATAAGGCCTCGCTTCAGTGTTCATTACAAGCATCAATACAATGATGATGAACGACAGCATCACCACCAGCCTAGAACTTGAACCAACGATAGCCATGGAATATACGATCTTTTTTTAACAATGAGAAACGAAGTTATACATCAATAAACATGTCGATAAGCTTATATATATCGGAGGAGAAACTGTGGTATACAATGGGACAAGATTGAAATGACATTTACCATAAAAAAAGTCCGTTATTTCTTCAATATAAGACATGGATATTGGAACATCGACGTATAATCAGATAAAATTTGACAGGAAATGTTTGTCTTAACCCCACAAACACAGTTGATTTTCTGCGTTCCTGACTCACCACCATTAGCGTTAGAGAGGGATACAAAAAATATGATGACGATGCTTTAATGTCGTAATCAAAGTTGATGTTCTTTGCCTATGATAAACAGCCAAAGGGGGCGGTCACTGTTTTTACGTTGTGGCAACTCGGAAATCTTGTCGTTCTTCCTCTCAAGTGCTTTATCTTCTATTAACATTATTACAGAATTGAGTCAAAAAGCTCATGAAGACAATACAACATTCAATCTTGTTTTGTCTTTTCCAAAGACTTTTTTCTCCAATAGAGAGGAATAGAATTTCAAGTTGTCCTTATGCATGAATACGGTAAATATTACTTTTTTTTTTTAATGTTTTCGTGGTTGTTTGTTTCTCTTTTGTTCTTTGGCCACTTGTAAGCCGCACGCATGCATGATCCATTGAAAAAAGTTTTTTGTCCACACTTCTAATATCTTAACACGTATTACTTCACATAATATACAAGAAGGAAAAAGCTAAATTTTTGGAGATAAAATCAAAGAATTTTGGAGAGCCAAAGCTTAAATTTTTATCAAGATGACTTAGATTAAATTTTCAACCTTTGAGAGAAGTTAAAAATGGAATTTTTACATTTAACAAAGAGGTTAAAATAGATTAAAATAAATAATTAATATAAGAAGTGATTGAAATTGCGATTGTATCATTTAATAAAAAAGGTGAAGGCTATATCTAAGGGTGTTCAAATTTCGGTTAAAACTGAATTAATCGACCGAATCGATTTAATTCGGCTAGAGATCGGTTGATGATTTTTTGGAAGTTTAGTTATCGGTTAATTCGGTTTGAAATCGGTAATTAACCAAATTAACCTAATTTAATAATTAATAATACAAATTATATGTAGTTTTAATTCGGTTAATTCAGTCAAATGAACATTATCTATTTATTTATTTTTTATACTCGTTTTAACCAAAAAAGCA